>NC_092718.1:222266614-222389114 GCF_047496885.1 Scyliorhinus torazame
ACATCTGTAGAAGTTTGTGAGAGTCGATGCAGACATGCCGAATTTCAGACGTTGTTGGGCTTTCTTGACTGTTGCATCAATGTGAGTGGACCAGGACAGACTGTTGGTGATGGTGACCCCCAGGAACCTAAAGCTATCGACCAGAATTAGGCCACTCGGCCCATCGAGTCTGCTCCGCCATTCAATCATGGCTGATATGTTACTCATCCCCATTCTCCTGCCTTCTCCCCAGAACCCTTGATCCCCACAGATTCACCACCCTCTGGCTGAAGAAATTCTTCCTCATCTCTGTTTTAATGGATTGTCCCTTTAGTCTGAGATTGTGACCTCTGGTTCTAGTTTTTCCTCTCCATCCTCTCCACTTGAAGGAGATGGGGACCTCAGAGCGGCGGAGTGAGGTGGTGAAGATATCTGCGAATACACTCGCCAGCTGGTCTGCGCAGGCTCCGTGCTCGCCCAGGGACTCCGGGCCTGTCGCTTCCCGCAGGTTCGCTTTCGAGAAGGCAGCCCTTACCTCGGAGGCTGTAATAGTGGGTATGGGTGGGTCCAGGGCTAACGGGGGCAGGTGGCACTGATATATTGGCTGACTGTTCAAAGCGGGCATTACGTACGTCGTACCTGGATTTCCTTTCTCGGCCAGGGTTGTCAGACTTTGCACGCCACCGTCCGGAGCATCAGGGAGAGAATCCTTCGGTTAAGCCAAGGTTTCTGATGGGGAACACCCGTACTGTTGTCTTCCGTACTGCTGTCTTTGGTGGGTGTAAGGGGGATAAGGGTAGGTGGGGTGAGAGGGGGGGTAAAGTGGTGGTGGGAGTAGGTAATGCGGTGGAAAGGGGAAAAGGGGCTGGGGTGAAAGGGGTGGCCGGGGACAATGAAGAGGGCAATGGGATAGGATCAAGGGGATATGAGAGGTGGAGCGGAAAGTGGTGCCGCATTGATATATACTTAACTTCCAAGGAAGCCTCCCCTTCCCCCCCTTTCCCCCTCCCCCCTTCCCCCTCACTTTCCCTCTTCTCCCCCCCCCTTTCCCTCGTCTCCCTCCCCCCCCATCTCCCCCCCCCCCCCGTCTCCCTCCCCCTCGTCTCCCTCCCCACCCCGTCTCCCTCCCCCCCCCCGTCTCCCTCCCCCCCCCCGTCTCCCCCCCCCCCCCCCCGTCTCCCTCCCCCCCCCCCCGTCTCCCTCCCCCCCCCCCCGTCTCCCTCCCCCCCCCCCCCGTCTCCCTCCCCCCCCCCCGTCTCCCTCCCCCCCCCGTCTCCCTCCCCCCCCCGTCTCCCTCCCCCCCCCCCCCGTCTCCCCCCCCCGTCTCCCCCCCCCCCCCGTCTCCCCCCCCCCCCGTCTCCCTCTCCCCCCCCGTCTCCCTCTCCCCCCCCGTCTCCCTCTCCCCCCCCCGTCTCCCTCTCCCCCCCCGTCTCCCTCCCCCCCCCCCGTCTCCCTCCCCCCCCCCCGTCTCCCTCCCCCCCCCCCCGTCTCCCTCCCCCCCCCCCGTCTCCCTCCCCCCCCCGTCTCCCTCCCCCCCCCGTCTCCCTCCCCCCCCGTCTCCCTCCCCCCCCCCCCGTCTCCCTCCCCCCCCCCCCGTCTCCCTCCCCCCCCCCATCTCCCTCCCCCCCCCGTCTCCTCCCCCCCGTCTCCCTCCCCCTCCCCCCGTCTCCCTCCCCCCCGTCTCCCTCCCCCCCCCCCGTCTCCTCCCCCCCCCCCGTCTCCCTCCCCCCCCCGTCTCCCTCCCCCCCCCCGTCTCCCTCCCCCCCCCGTCTCCCTCCCCCCCCCGTCTCCCTCCCCCCCCCCGTCTCCCTCCCCCCCCCCGTCTCCCTCCCCCCCCCGTCTCCCTCCCCCCCCCCGTCTCCCTCCCCCCCCCGTCTCCCTCCCCCCCCCGTCTCCCTCCCACCCCCGTCTCCCTCCCCCCCCGTCTCCCTCCCCCCCCCGTCTCCCTCCCCCCCCCGTCTCCCTCCCCCCCCGTCTCCCTCCCCCCCCCCGTCTCCCTCCCCCCCCCGTCTCCCTCCCCCCCCCGTCTCCCTCCCCCCCCCCGTCTCCCTCCCCCCCCCCGTCTCCCCCCCCGTCTCCCTCCCTCCCCCCCCCCCCCGTCTCCCTCCCCCCCGTCTCCCTCCCCCCTCCCGTCTCCCTCCCCCGCCCGTCTCCCTCCCCCGCCCGTCTCCCTCCCCCGCCCGTCTCCCTCCCCCGCCCGTCTCCCTTCCCCCCCCCCGTCTCCGTCTCCCCCCCGTCTCCCTCCCCCCCCCGTCTCCCTCCCCCCCCCGTCTCCCTCCCCCCCCCCCCGTCTCCCTCCCCCCCCCCGTCTCCCTCCCCCCCCCCCGTCTCCCTCCCCCCCGTCTCCCTCCCCCCCCCCGTCTCCCTCCCCCCCCCGTCTCCCTCCCCCCCCCCCGTCTCCCTCCCCCCCGTCTCCCTCCCCCCCCCCCCCCGTCTCCCACCCCCCCCCCGTTTCCCTCCCCCCCCCCGTCTCCCTCCCCCCCCCCCCCCGGTCTCCCTCCCCCCCCCCGTCTCCCTCCACCCCCCGTCTCCCTCCCCCCCCCCCCGTCTCCCACCCCCCCCCCCCCCGTCTCCCTCCCCCCCCGTCTCCCTCCCCCCCCGTCTCCCTCCCCCCCCGTCTCCCTCCCCCCCCCGTCTCCCTCCCCCCCCCCGTCTCCCTCCCCCCCCCGTCTCCCTCCCCCCCCCCCCGTCTCCCTCCCCCCCCCCCGTCTCCCTCCCCCCCCCCCGTCTCCCTCCCCCCCCCCCCCGTCTCCCTCCCCCCCCCCCGTCTCCCTCCCCCCCCCCCCGTCTCCCTCCCCCCCCCGTCTCCCTCCCCCCCCCCGTCTCCCTCCCCCCCCCCCCGTCTCCTCCCCCCCCCCTTTCTCCCTCCCCCCCCGTCTCCCTCCCCCCCCGTCTCCCTCCCCCCCCCCGTCTCCCTCCCCCCCCCCCGTCTCCCTCCCCCCCCCCCGTCTCCCTCCCCCCCCCCGTCTCCCTCCCCCCCCCCGTCTCCCTCCCCCCCCCCGTCTCCCTCCCCCCCCCGTCTCCCTCCCCCCCCCGTCTCCCTCCCCCCCCCCCGTCTCCCTCCCCCCCCCCCCTCCCCCCCCCCCCCCCGTCTCCCTCCCCCCCCCGTCTCCCTCCCCCCCCCCCGTCTCCCTCCCCCCCCCGTCTCCCTCCCCCCCCCCCGTCTCCCTCCCCCCCCCCCCCCGTCTCCCTCCCCCCCTCCGTCTCCCTCCCCCCCCCCCCGTCTCCCTCCCCCCCCCCGGTCTCCCTCCCCCCCCCGGTCTCCCTCCCCCCCCCCCCCGTCTCCCTCCCCCCCCCGTCTCCCTCCCCCCCCCGGTCTCCCTCCCCCCCCCCGTCTCCCTCACCCCCCCCCCCGTCTCCCTCCCCCCCCGTCTCCCTCCCCCCCCCGTCTCCCTCCCCCCCCGTCTCCCTCTCCCCCCCGTCTCCCTCCCCCCCCCCCCCGTCTCCCTCCCCCCCCCGTCTCCCTCCCCCCCCGTCTCCCTCCCCCCCGTCTCCCTCCCCCCGTCTCCCTCCCCCCCCCCCCGGCTCCCTCCCCCCCCCCCCCGGCTCCCTCCCCCCCCCCCCGTCTCCTCCCTCCCCCCCCCCTCCCTCCCCCCCCGTCTCCCCCCCCCCGTCTCCCTCCCCCCCCCGTCTCCCTCCCCCCCCCCCCCGTCTCCCTCCCCCCCGTCTCCCTCCCCCCCGTCTCCCTCCCCCCCCGTCTCCCTCCCCCCCCGTCTCCCTCCCCCCCCGTCTCCCTCCCCCCCCCCCCCCGTCTCCCTCCCCCCCCCCCCGTCTCCCTCCCCCCCCCCCCGTCTCCCTCCCCCCCCCGTCTCCCTCCCCCCCCCCCGTCTCCCTCCCCCCCCCCGTCTCCCTCCCCCCCCCCCGTCTCCCCCCCCCCCCCCCCCGTCTCCCCCCCCCCCGTCTCCCTCCCGCCCTGTCTCCCTCCCGCCCTGTCTCCCTCCCCCCCGTCTCCCTCCCCCCCGTCTCCCTCCCCCCCGTCTCCCTCCCCCCCCGTCTCCCTCCCCCCCGTCTCCCTCCCCCCCGTCTCCCTCCCCCCCGTCTCCCTCCCCCCCGTCTCCCTCCCCCCCCGTCTCCCTCCCCCCCGTCTCCCTCCCCCCCGTCTCCCTCCCCCCGTCTCCCTCCCCCCCGTCTCCCTCCCCCCCGTCTCCCTCCCCCCCGTCTCCCTCCCCCCCGTCTCCCTCCCCCCCGTCTCCCTCCCCCCCCATCTCCCTCCCCCCCCATCTCCCTCCCCCCCCGTCTCCCTCCCCCCCGTCTCCCTCCCCCCCGTCTCCCTCCCCCCGTCTCCTCCCCCCCGTCTCCCTCCCCCCCGTCTCCCTCCCCCCCGTCTCCCTCCCCCCCGTCTCCCTCCCCCCCGTCTCCCTCCCCCCGTCTCCCTCCCCCCGTCTCCCTCCCCCCCGTCTCCCTCCCCCCCGTCTCCCTCCCCCCCCGTCTCCCTCCCCCCCCGTCTCCCTCCCCCCCGTCTCCCTCCCCCCCGTCTCCCTCCCCCCCGTCTCCCTCCCCCCCCGTCTCCCTCCCCCCCGTCTCCCTCCCCCCCGTCTCCCTCCCCCCCCGTCTCCCTCCCCCCCCGTCTCCCTCCCCCCCGTCTCCCTCCCCCCCCCGTCTCCCTCCCCCCCCGTCTCCCTCCCCCCCCGTCTCCCTCCCCCCCGTCTCCCTCCCCCGTCTCCCTCCCCCCCCGTCTCCCTCTCCCCCCGTCTCCCTCTCCCCCCGTCTCCCTCTCCCCCCCGTCTCCCTCTCCCCCCGTCTCCCTCTCCCCCCGTCTCCCTCTCCCCCCGTCTCCCTCTCCCCCCGTCTCCCTCTCCCCCCGTCTCCCTCTCCCCCCCGTCTCCCTCTCCCCCCGTCTCCCTCCCCCCGTCTCCCTCCCCCCCGTCTCCCTCCCCCCCGTCTCCCTCCCCCCCGTCTCCCTCCCCCCCGTCTCCCTCCCCCCCCGTCTCCCTCCCCCCCGTCTCCCTCCCCCCCGTCTCCCTCCCCCCCGTCTCCCTCCCCCCCGTCTCCCTCTCCCCCCGTCTCCCTCTCCCCCCGTCTCCCTCTCCCCCCGTCTCCCTCTCCCCCCGTCTCCCTCTCCCCCCGTCTCCCTCTCCCCCCGTCTCCCTCTCCCCCCGTCTCCCTCCCCCCCGTCTCCCTCCCCCCCGTCTCCCTCCCCCCCGTCTCCCTCCCCCCCGTCTCCCTCCCCCCCCGTCTCCCTCCCCCCCGTCTCCCTCCCCCCCGTCTCCCTCCCCCCCGTCTCCCTCCCCCCCGTCTCCCTCCCCCCCGTCTCCCTCCCCCCCGTCTCCCTCCCCCCCGTCTCCCTCCCCCCCGTCTCCCTCCCCCCCGTCTCCCTCCCCCCCGTCTCCCTCCCCCCCGTCTCCCTCCCCCCCGTCTCCCTCCCCCCCGTCTCCCTCCCCCCCGTCTCCCTCCCCCCCGTCTCCCTCCCCCCCGTCTCCCTCCCCCCCGTCTCCCTCCCCCCTCCCCCCCCCGTCTCCCTCCCCCCCGTCTCCCTCCCCCCCGTCTCCCTCCCCCCCGTCTCCCTCCCCCCCGTCTCCCTCCCCCCCCGTCTCCCTCCCCCCCCGTCTCCCTCCCCCCCCGTCTCCCTCCCCCCCCGTCTCCCTCTCCCCCGTCTCCCTCTCCCCCCGTCTCCCTCTCCCCCCGTCTCCCTCTCCCCCCGTCTCCCTCTCCCCCCGTCTCCCTCTCCCCCCGTCTCCCTCTCCCCCGTCTCCCTCTCCCCCCGTCTCCTCTCCCCCCGTCTCCCTCTCCCCCCGTCTCCCTCTCCCCCCGTCTCCCTCTCCCCCCGTCTCCCTCTCCCCCCGTCTCCCTCTCCCCCCGTCTCCTCTCCCCCCCCGTCTCCCTCTCCCCCGTCTCCCTCTCCCCCCGTCTCCCTCTCCCCCCGTCTCCCTCTCCCCCCGTCTCCCTCTCCCCCCGTCTCCCTCCCCCCCGTCTCCCTCCCTCCCCCGTCTCCCCCCGTCTCCCCCCCCCTCCCGTCTCCCTCCCCCCCGTCTCCCTCCCCCCCGTCTCCCTCCCCCCCGTCTCCCTCCCCCCGTCTCCCTCCCCCCCGTCTCCCTCCCCCCCCGTCTCCCTCCCCCCCGTCTCCCTCCCCCCCGTCTCCCTCCCCGCCCGTCTCCCCCCCCCCCCCCCCCCCCCCCCCCCCCCCCCCCGACACTGGTCAATCTCTGGTTGACTGCTGTTATTTTGTGTCCTGACTGTTTGTGTTCGGTCTCTATTCTCTGAGGAGAGTTGCATCTCTCGAGGTGTGTTCACCACCCACACTATCCCTCGGGAAGGATTGGGAATGAGATAATGGCTGTATTAGAATTGTTCAAGTCTCCTTGAATTGTCCTCTTTAATACCATGAAACATTTTGATGGAGTAAGTGAAGAGAAATAGTTTCTCATGGCCCCGCAGGGTGGGGAGTGAGAGGAGGCAGACTGTGGATCATTGATCCGGGAAGCAGAGCGGTGATGGGATTGGTTTTAACACAGCGGGTAGTTGTGTGGAAGGTGCTGTCTGACAGGACGGTGGAAGCATGTCCACCACTTTCACAATGGAACTGGAGAAATACTCAAAGGGGGAGTAGGACTAACTGGGTTACTGCATTTCTGAATTCTCTCTCCGATATAAAGGAGCCACTGACCTCCTCTGCAGTCTGAAACTGTGTTGAGCTGAAATCTGCTCTGTCTGCAGGGAACAGTATCGATATTAGAGACACACATGGTGGACTCTCTGTTTTACGTTTGCTAATATCCTTCAACCCCACTCTTGGGTCTGTGGGGTGATTTAGCTCAGTGGGCTGGGCAGCTGGGTCGTGCTGCAGAGCGAGGCCAGCAGCGCGCGTTCGATCCCCGTCCCGGCTGACATTCATGAAGGCCCCACCTCCTCAACCTGTCCCCCACCGGAGGTGTGGTGACCCTCCGGTTAAACCACCGCCAGTCAGCCTTCGCTCACGCATGCTCTTCTCTCGTCCTCTCTCTTCACTCTCTCCTCCTTCTTCTCTCCCTCCTCTCTCTTCTCTGCCTCCCTCACTCAGTGTTAATGGTGATTTTTATTGTGTTGAAGGGGCTGTGAAGATTAGGAGGTGGAGATGCTCTCACTTGGTTTTGAGGAATTAAGGAATTTGCCGACCCCCCCTCACGAACTGGTGGCTGAATTATTCAGAGTTTCTAAAGTTTAGGAATTGAGTTTTGCTGAAATATGACGCAAATCAAAGTTGATTTGCTGCCCCAGGCCCGTGCTTGCGGCTGCACTGAGCGTGGAGAAGTGTGGAAAAGCCCATGTCTTTTCCCAATTTCACCCCATCGATTAAAACCACCCAAACTACAATTGCTATTTCAGTGAAGGGTTGGGGGGCTCAGCAGGGACCGCCCTTATTTACTGTTTAATGTTTGTACCTGTGCTTGGGGTAGGGGGGGGGGGGGTTTATTCAAGCAAGATTGTTGCCCATTGATGTGGTGATCTGGTCAAAGGATTGGTTTCCAATATCAGATGATTTGCATAAAATTGGTTACATCGATACACCCACAAGAAAGGTGATCAGTCCCACTTAGATTTTGCCCAAGATTGAAAAATAATTGTATCTCTGAATCATTTGGCAGCATTATTCTTCAGGTACTGAGTCATTGTCTTAATCCGACTGTCAATTTTTAAAAGCTGTGAGAGCCAGGGTAATTTCCCGTAACATCAGATGCTGAGGACTTGTTCCTGTGTGAAGGTGATGCAATGATGTTTTCTCAGTAACTCAGCTCTGGCTTCCTAACTAAAATAATTTGCTTATTGTGCATGTTGTAGCAACGATCAAACAGCAGTTCCTTGGCATCGTCCAGTCGTTGCTGTTCCAGCCGTTTTCTCACTGTCCAATAACGTTGGGGCTCATTCTGGGGTCGGTGGACCTCTACAAACTGGATGGTCTACACCTGGACCAGAGGGATACCAATATCCTGGGGGGGGGAAATTTGCTAATGCCCTTCGGGAGGGTTTAAACTAGTTCAGCAGAGGCTTGGGAACCTGAATTGTAGCTCCAGTATTCAGGAGGTTGAGAGTAGTGGGTCATGAGTAAGGTTTCAAAGTTGCAGGAGTGACCGGCAGGCAGGAAGATGGTTTAAAGTGTGTCTTCTTCAATGCCAGGAGCATCCGGAATAAGGTGGGTGAACTTGCGGCATGGGTTGGTACCTGGGACTTCGATGTTGTGGCCATTTCGGAGACATGGATAGAGCAGGGACAGGAATGGTTGTTGCAGGTACCGGGGTTTAGATATTTCAGTAAGCTCAGGGAAGGTGGTAAAAGAGGGGGAGGGGTGGCAGTGTTAGTCAAGGACAGTATTCGGTGGCAGAAAGGACGTTTGATGAGGACTCGTCTACTGAGGTAGTATGGGCTGAGGTTAGAAACAGGAAAGGAGAGGTCACCCTGTTAAGGGTTTTCTATAGGCCTCCGAAAGTTCCAGAGATGTTGAAGAAAGGATTGCAAAGATGATTCTGGATAGGAGCGAAAGCAACAGGGTAGTTGTTATGGGGGACTTTAACTTTCCAAATATTGACTGGAAACGCTATAGTTCGAGTACTTTAGATGGGTCCTTTTTTGTCCAATGTGTGCAGGAGGGTTTCTGACACCGTATGTAGATAGGCCAACGAGTGGTGAGGCCATATTGGATTGGGTACCGGGTAATGAACCAGGATAGTGTTAGATTTGGAGGTAGGTGAGCACTTTGGTGACAGTGACCACAATTCGATTATGTTTACTTTAGTGATGGAAAGGGATAGGTATATACCGCAGGGCAAGAGTTATATCTGGGGGAAAAGGCAATTATGATGCGATGAGGCAAGACTTGGGATGCATCGGATGGAGAGGAAAACTGCAGGGGATAGGCACAATGGAAATGTGGAGCTTGTTCAAGGATCAGCTACTGCGTGTCCTTGATAAGTATGTACCTGTCAGGCAGGGAGGAAGTGGTCGAGTGAGGGAACCGTGGTTTACTAAAGCAGTCAAAACACTTGTCAAGAGGAAGAAGGAGACTTATGTAAAGATGAGACATGAACGTTCAGTTAGGGCGCTCGAGAGTTACAAGTTAGCTAGGAAGGACCTAAAGAGAGAGCTAAGAAGAGCCAGGAGGGGACATGAGAAGTCTTTGGCAGGTAGGATCAAGGATAACCCTAAGGTTTTCTATAGATATGTCAAGAATAAAAGAATGACTAGGGTAAGAGTAGGGCCAGTCGAGGACAGTAGTGGGAAGTTGTGCGTGGAGTCCGAGGAGATTGGAGAGGTGCTAAATGAATATTATTCGGCAGTATTCACACAGGAAAAAGACAATGTTGTCGAGGAGAATGCTAAGATTCAGGCTACTAGACTAGTAGGGCTTGAGGTTCATAAGGAGGAGCTGTTATCAATTCTGGAAAGTGTGAAAATAGATAAGTCCCCTGGGCCGGATGGGATTTATCCTGGGAAGCTATGGAAGAGATTGCTGAGCCTTTGATCTTTAAGTCACCTTTGTCTACAGGAATAGTGCCAGAAGACTGGAGGATAGCAAATGTTGTCCCCTTGTTCAAAAAGGGGAGTAGAGACAACCTCGGTAACTATAGACCAGTGAGCCTTACTTCTGTTGTGGGCAAAATCTTGGAAAGGTTTATAAGAGATAGGATGTATAATCATCTGGAAAGGAATAATTTGATTAGAGATAGTCAACACGGTTTTGTGAAGGGTAGGTCGTGCCTCACAAACCTTATTGAGTTCTTTGAGATGGTGACCAAACAGGTGAATGAGGGTAAAGCAGTTGATGTGGTGTATATGGATTTCAGTAAAGCGTTTGATAAGGTTCCCCACGGTAGGCTACTGCAGAAAATACTGAGGCATGGGATTCAGGGTCATTTAGCAGTTTGGATCAGAAATTGGCTAGCTGGAAGAAGACAAAGGGTGGTGGTTGATGGGAAATGTTCAGACTGGAGTCCAGTTACTAGTGGTGTACCACAAGGATCTGTTTTGGGGCCACTGCTGTTTGTCATTTTTATAAATGACCTGGAGGAGGGCGTAGAAGGATGGGTGAGTAAATTTGCAGATGACACTAAAGTCGGTGGAGTTGTGGACAGTGCGGAAGGATGTTGCAAGTTACAGAGGGACATAGATAAGCTGCAGCGCTGGGCTGAGAGGTGGCAAATGGAGTTTAATGCAGAAAAGTGTGAGGTGATTCATTTTGGAAGGAATAACAGGAAGACAGAGTACTGGGCTAATGGTAAGATTCTTGGCAGTGTAGATGAGCAGAGAGATCTCGGTGTCCATGTACATAGATCCCTGTAAGTTGCCGCCCAGGTTGAGAGGGTTGTTAAGAAGGCGTACGGTGTGTTAGCTTTTATTGGTAGAGAGATTGAGTTTCGGAGCCATGAGATCATGTTGCAGCTGTACAAAACTCTGGTGCGGCCGCATTTGGAGTATTGCGTGCAATTCTGGTCGCCGCATTATAGGAAGGATGTGGAAGCATTGGAAAAGGTGCAGAGGAGATTTACCAGAATGTTGCCTGGTATGGAGGGAAGATCTTATGAGGAAAGGCTGAGGGACTTGAGGCTGTTTTCGTTAGAGAGAAGAAGGTTAAGAGGTGACTTAATTGAGGCATACAAGATGATCAAAGGATTGGATAGGGTGGACAGTGAGAGCCTTTTTCCTCGGATGGTGATGTCTAGCACGAGGGGACATACCTTTAAATTGAGGGGAGATAGATATAGACAGATGTCAGAGGTAGGTTCTTTACTCAGAGAGTAGTAAGGGCGTGGAATGCCCTGCCTGCAACAGTAGTGGACTCGCCAACACTAAGGGCATTCAAATGGTTATTGGATAGACATATGGACGATAAGGGAATAGTGTAGATGGGCTTTAGAGTGGTTTCACAGGTCGGCGCAACATCGAGGGCTGAAGGGCCTGTACTGCGATGTTATGTTCCATGTTCTATGTTGTCCGTTTACTGCGCAGAGCAGTAATTGCCAGAGAATTGGTGAGTGCGAAAGGCGGGCTACTCTTGGTGTTTAAATTTCTTTGACCGTTGCAGTTTGAAGTTGACTGAAAGCGGTTTGAAAGTTTCAGCAGCCCGCAGTGCTGCCTTGTCCTTCGGTGCGCCATCACAGTCGGGCCCGGTGTAACACGGCGGAACTGGGTAGCAGCACTGCCGTTTCATTTTGGATGTTGGAGGGTTTGAAAGTCTGCGCATGACATCAGTGATCGCCAGGCTTCCCAGCTGAAGCTGTGACCAGCTCAATGCCATTTGCTTCAGCACAACCCTTATTCTTGTTTTCAAATTCCTCCCCGGCTGCCCAGTCTTTGTAATCTCCAGTCCCTCCGATATGCCAGCGCTCCTCCAATTCTGGCCTGGCCTGAACCGCTTCCATTGATTCGCCGTTGCTGGCCGGCTGTTTAGATTCCAAACCCGAAGCTCTGGAATTCCATTCCCATAAATCTCTCCACTGTCTATCCCACCTTTTAAGGTGGTGCTCCTAAAAATCGTCTCCCAAACCAGTCACCCGTTTTCATTTCACCTTCGGCCCGGTGTCAGGTTTAGTCTGATTACCCTCTCATTAAGCACCTTGGACGGGTTCCAACTTTACAGATGCTGCTTTGTGTTCCTCTCCCTGGCGGTCTATGTGATGTAGAGAGTGAGCTGACAGTCAGCACAATGGCTCCATGCAAAGAGGCCAAAGGCCCCGTTAAACGAGGACGGTTGGTCCCTGATTTGGGTCTCCCTCCCTTTGAAACATGCTGCAACCCAACACAGCTGGATTGAAATTGGGTGGGGGGAGATTACCCTGTCAGGGGGGACCGGCAGCACAGAGTTCCTGGGTTTGTTCTCCAGCAAGACATCTTGCTGCTGGCTGCGTCCAGCATGTGTTGCCATTCCCTAACTGCCCTTGAGAAGGTGGTGGGGAGTCTCTTGCTTTGATGTAACAAGAGTGGCTTGTGCCGTCATTCCAAGGGGCAATGAGTCAGTCACATTGCTGTGGGTTTGGAGTCACATGTAGACCAGACCAGACACGGATGCCGTTCTGAGACACTTTTTCCGATTTATTTGACACAATCAATTTAAAAGTTGCAGTATTACAAGTGGTGTCTCTACATCATGGCCCAAGGCCTCGGGGTTACTGGTCCAGTAATGAAACCACTATTCGAGCGTACATTCAGTCTGGCATTGTTGGGGACAAAGCTCCATTGATTGTTGTGTAATATCAGTTTGTAAAGTCTCAAACCAATCTATCATTCACATCAATTTCCACAATCTCCAGGACGGCGCAGTGGTTAGCACTGCTGCATCACGATGCTGAGGTCCCGAGTTCGACCCCAGCCCCGTGTCACTGTCCGTGTGGAGTTTGCACATTCTCCGCGTGGGTTTCACCCCCACAACCCAAAGATGTGCAGGGTAGGAGTATTGGCCACGCTAAATTACCCCTTAGTTGGGGAAAAAAAATAATAATTGGGTACATCCTGGCAAGCAATTGGTGTCGAGACTTGAGCGTAACTGGCCATTCTCAGTGTTATACAGCGACAGACCCGTCCCCACCAGTACTGTACCCCAGTGTTATACAGTGACAGACCCGTCCCCACCAGTACTGTATCTCAGTGTTATACAGTGACAGACCCGTCCCCACCAGTACTGTACCCCAGTGTTATACAGGGACAGACCCATCCCCACCAGTACTGTGCCCCAGTGTTATACAGCGACAGACCCATCCCCACCAGTACTGTATCTCAGTGTTATACAGTGACAGACCCGTCCCCACCAGTACTGTACCCCAGTGTTATACAGTGACAGACCCGTCCCCACCAGTACTGTACCCCAGTGTTATACAGTGACAGACCCATCCCCACCAGTACTGTATCTCAGTGTTATACAGTGACAGACCCGTCCCCACCAATACTGTACCCCAGTGTTATTCAGTGACAGACACGTCCCCACCAGTACTGTACCCCAGTGTTATACAGTGACAGACACGTCCCCACCAGTACTGTACCCCAGTGTTATACAGTGACAGACCCATCCCCACCAGTACTGTACCCCAGTGTTATACAGCGACAGACCCGTCCCCACCAGTACTGTACCCCAGTGTTATACAGTGACAGACCCATCCCCACCAGTACTGTACCCCAGTGTTATACAGTGACAGACCCGTCCCCACCAGTACTGTACCTCAGTGTTATACAGTGACAGACCCGTCCCCACCAGTACTGTACCCCAGTGTTATACAGTGACAGACCCGTCCCCACCAGTACTGTACCCCAGTGTTATACAGTGACAGACCCGTCCCCACCAGTACTGTACCCCAGTGTTATACAGTGACAGACCCGTCCCCACCAGTACTGTACCCCAGTGTTATACAGTAACAGACCCGTCCCCACCAGTACTGTACCCCAGTGTTATACAGCAACAGACCCGTCCCCACCAGTACTGTACCCCAGTGTTATACAGTGACAGACCCGTCCCCACCAGTACTGGACCCCAGTGTTATACAGTAACAGACCCGTCCCCACCAGTACTGTACCCCAGTGTTAAACAGTGACAGACACGTCCCCAGCAGTACTGTACCCCAGTGTTATACAGTAACAGACCCGTCCCCACCAGTACTGTACCCCAGTGTTATACAGTAACAGACCCGTCCCCACCAGTACTGTACCCCAGTGTTATACAGTAACAGACCCGTCCCCACCAGTACTGTACCCCAGTGTTATACAGTGACAGACCCGTCCCCACCAGTACTGTATCCCAGTGTTATACAGTGACAGACCCGTCCCCACCAGTACTGTACCCCAGTGTTATACAGTGACAGACCAGTCCCCACCAGTACTGTACCCCAGTGTTATACAGTGACAGACCAGTCCCCACCAGTACTGTACCCCAGTGTTGTACAGTGACAGACCCGTCCCCACCAGTACTGGACCCCAGTGTTGTGCAGTGACAGACCCGTCCCCACCAGTACTGGACCCCAGTGTTGTACAACGACCAAGTTGTGCCCTGGTGCGTTGCGGGCGGCAGGGGTGCGGGCGGCAGGGTTATGCCCGGCTGCGGGTGGCCAGAGTGCTGCGTCTCTTGTACCTCTAATGGCACAATCACAGGAATCTGATCGTCAGATATTTCAGAAAGTGACACTCACTTGGTGCTGTTGTTTTTGGTAAACCATCTAGATACACACCGTACAAGGACATCTATGGATTCTACATAATCCTTCAGCAGAGGGCGGCATGGTGGTGCAGTGGTTAGCACTGCTGCCTCACGGCGCTGAGGCCCCGTGTTACTGTCCGTGTGGAGTTTGCACTTTCTCCCCGTGCCTGCGAGGGTCTCACCCCCACAACCCAAAGAATGTGCGAGGTCAGTGGATTGGCCACGCTAAATTGCCCCTTGGACATTTTGTTGAAAAGTCCTTCAGTAAGAAGCCGTTGCTATATCTGAACTCTGGTGTTACATTCTTGTCGATTGCTTTTATGTTGGAGAGTTGACAGTGAAGACTGAATCTCTGCCAAGGCCTCGATGTTGAGTCATGCACAGAATCTGTGGTGTGAAATTCTTGATGTATGCTGAGCCCATTTTTCCTTTATTGGAAGCTAAATTATTATTTTTCTAAATGCTTCTTATGTGCCGGATGATCTGCTGCTACTTTGATCGCAGCCAGAACGTGGTGAAGATTATCTTGTATTCCAAGCTGCCATAGCCCAGCCCTAGTCCTGAAACTCTGAGATGTGCAGCACTTCAGCACAGACCAACGTCTTCACCATCCACACCTCTTATTCACAGCATTCTCCAATTAACCCCTGCCCTGGCAGTTTCCATTCTGTACAGCACTGGTTCTCTGAATCCTCCTCCTTTCTCTACCCTGAAGCAAAGGAAGTTCTAATGCAATATGAGCTCCTCCTATCTTAACACTCTTGTGTAAAGGATTCGATTGGCTTGATGCAGAGAAACTATTAGGAAGCTAGGAATAGATGAGGTGAGAGTGACTGCCCTCAACATCAAGCATTTGACCGAGTGTGGCATCAAGGAGCCCGAGCTAAACTGGAGTCAGTGGGAATTAGGGAGGGGGTGGAGGCAACCTTCCATTGATGGAGCCATACCCGGCACAAAGGAAGATGGTTGTGGTGGTTGGAGGTCAATCATCTCAGCTCCAGGACATCACTGCGGGAGTTCCTCAGAATGGTGTCCGAGGCCCAACCATCTTCAGCTGCTTCATCAATGACCTCCCTTCCATCATAAGGTCAGAAGTGGGGATGTTCGCTGATGACGGCACAATGTTCAGCACCATTTGTGACTCCCTAGATCCTGAAGGTCGTGTAATGGAATACTCTCCACTTGCCTGGATGAGTACGGTTCCAACGACAGTCGAGAAGCTCAACAGCATCCAGGACAAATCAGCCCGTGTGATTGCTCCCCTTCCACAAACATTCATTGCCTCCACCGCCGATGCACAGTTACAGCCGCGTGTACCATCTACAAGGTGCTCTGCAGTAACTCACCAAGGCCCCTTAGACAGCACCTTCCAAACCCACGACCACTACCATCTAGAAGAACAAGGGTAGCAGATACTTGGGAACCCCACCACCAAGACACTCACTGGAATGATATCGCTGTCGCTGGGGCAAAATCCTGGAACTCCTTCACTAACAGCACAGTGGGTGTACCTACACCTAGACTGCAGCGGTTCAAGAAGGCAGCTCACCACCACCTTCTGAAGGGCAATTAGGGATGGGCAATAAATGCTGGTCTAACCAGTGAGGCCCACACCCTGTGATTTTTTTTTTTTAAATAGGAGCAGGATGAATCCATTCGGCCCCTCGAGTCTGCTCCGCCATTCAACTAGATCACATCTGATCTTCTATCTGAATGACATTACCTTCACATTATCCTCGTGTCCCTGGATGTCTTGAATATCCAGAACTCTGTTGCTCGCTCTCTGAATATACTCACTGACTGAGCCTCCACAGCCCCTGCAGTAGAGAATTTACCGACCTGAGTGAGGAAATTCTTCTCGTCCCTGTCCGAATTGGCCTATCTTTTATTCTGAGTGTGTGATCCCTGACACTAGACCCCAAAGCCAGAGGAAATGTTTTTCTGCATCTACCCTGTAAGAATGTTGTATGCCTCTGAGATCACCTTCATTCTCCTAAATTCCTGAGAATGCGGGCCCAGCCTCCTCGATCGCTCCTCCGAGGACTACCCCATCATCCCCAGGGTTAGTCTGGTGAACCTCCGCTGCTCTCCCTCTGACACATGTATCCTTCCTCAGATAAGGCGACCTAAAGTGTGCACAGTACTCCAGGTGTGGTCTCGCCAAGGCTCCAGATAGTTGGAGCAAGACTTATTTACTCCTGGCTTCAGTGACTCGTAAACAGGGACACTCAGCTCCCTCTGGGCATAGATGGTGAGAGGGTGGAAAGGTTGAAGAAATACTGTTCATTTCTGTTTTTCCTACCAGAGTGGATAACCTCCCACTTTTCCACATTGTATTCCATCTGCCATGTTCTTGTCCACACTCAGCCTGTCTAAGTCCCATTGCAACCTCTTTGCATTTTCCCCGCAACTCCCATTCTGCCTAGCTTTGTGTCATCAGCGAACTTGGAAATATTCAATTTGGTAAAATCCCAGTCATTGATGGCTTAATAGTAATGTCACTGGACTCGGAATCCAGGGGTGCAGGTGGATGCTCTGGAGACACGGATTCAATTCCCACCAAGGCAGCTGGTGGAATTTATACTCCGCTAATTAAATTGGAATTGAAAGCTAGTGTCGGTAATGACAACATTGAAACTATCACCGAATGTCATTAAAAACCCATCTGCTTCACTAATGTCCCTACCTGCTCCAATGTACATGTGGCTGCAGACCCACAGCAATGTGGTTGATTGGTAACTTAGCTGGGTCACCGAGCCGGGAGTGCAGGAGGCGAAAGAGGCCGGTATTCTGGCCTTTGCGTCCCTGGTAGCCCGGCAGAGGATTTTGCTACTATGGAAAGATGCGAAGCCCCCGAGCGTGGAAGCCTGAATCAGCGACATGGCAGGGTTCATCAAGCTGGAGAGGATAAAGTTTGCCTTGCGAGGGTCTGTGCAGGGGCTCCTCAGGCGGTGGCAGCCATTCCTAGACTATCTCGCGGAGCGTTAGGAGGTGGTCAGCAGCAGCAGCCCGGGGGGGGGGGGGGTCTCTTGGGGTGGTGTTTGGGTTAAGGTGGGGTTTTTTGCCCTATTTGTGCTTTTTACTGTTATATGGGGGGTTACTGTATATGGGGGAAATCCAATGTATAATTTCTACTTGTGTTCTTGTTGTTTTCTTTTTGTTAGGGGGGGGGGGGGAGGTTTTGTTGAAAATCTGTTGGAAAACTTGAATAAATATATATTTTTTAAAACTTAGCTGGGTCACCCTTAGCTGGGTCACCCTTCTCTCCGTTTGAAGCTAGCAGCTGCCATTAACAGTCAGGAAGTGAAACATTTGAAATGACCTTGTTGTGGGAGATTTGCAGATGACTTTATTGTTTGAGAGAAACTAACAGCCTTTCTTTAAAACAACAGCCACATCTCAGAGAGGGAGTGGCAGCTGACAGGAAAGCATTGTGTGTTCTGGAAATGCCTGCGCGGTTGATTAAGGAGTAGATCTGGTGGAACCAGCTCTCAGCAGCTGACAGTTCAATCTACCAATCATTAACAGCATCAAGGAAATATCAATGCAAAATTCCTGGCCATGATAAACCATGAATGATGACCAAGTTTTCTGTTCTCCCTGGACCTTTGGCCATCACATGGTCCCTCTTTTATTCTCTAATTGTTTATTTTTGAAGCCTGTGTATCTTGCAAAATCCCATTCTCCGTTTGGCCTGTCCTGCAAAGCAGCAGTAGCAATTAGAAAACGCAAAGAAAGTAGATATGGAGAATGAGCTGGACAATGGAACGAATTGGACAACTCCTTCAGTGAGCTAGCACAGGCACTTTGGGCAGAACGGCCTCGACATGTCCTTCTGTGATTCTTCTAATTAACGCTGTGAAGTGTCTTGGGGACAATTTAAATCCTGTTAAACTTGGCATTCTATCAATCATTCAAATCTCTTTGATACAACTGCTGGGTGAAAATGTTGCTGCTACAGCTGGAGATATCTTTCTCCGGATGAAAGGAGTTTTCATCCATTCTGTAACTGTTCTGGGAGTGTTTGATGGGGACAGTGTAGAGGGAGCTTTACTCTGTATCTAACCCCGTGCTGTACCTGTCCTGGGAGTGTTTGATGGGGACAGTGTAGAGGGAGCTTTACTCTGTATCTAACCCCGTGCTGTACCTGTCCTGGGAGTGTTTGATGGGGACAGTGTAGAGGGAGCTTTACTCTGTATCTCACCCTGTGCTGTACCTGTCCTGGGAGTGTTTGATGGGGACAGTGTAGAGGGAGCTTTACTCTGTATCTAACCCCCTGTTGTACCTGCCCTGGGATTGTTTGATGGGGACAGTGTAGAGGGAGCTTTACTCTGTATCTAACTCAGTGCTGTACCTGTCCTGGGAGCGTTTGATGGGGACAGTGTAGAGGGAGCTTTACTCTGTATCTAACCCCGTGCTGTACCTGCCCTGGGAGTGTTTGATGGGGACAGTGTAGAGGGAGCTTTACTCTGTATCTAACCCCGTGCTGTACCTGTCCTGGGAGTGAGGGGACAGTGTAGAGGGAGCTTTACTCTGTATCTAACCCCGTGCTGTACCTGTCCTGGGAGTGTTTGATGGGGACAGTGTAGAGGGAGCTTTACTCTGTATCTAACCGTGTGCTGTACCTGTCCTGGGAGTGTTGGATGGGAACACTGTAGAGGGAGCTTTACTCTGTATCTAACCCCGCACTGTACCTGTCCTGGGAGTGTTTGATGCGGACAGTGTAGAGGGAGCTTTACTCTGTTTCTAACCCCGTGCTGTACCTGTCCTGGGAGTGTTTGATGGGGACAGTGTAGGGGGAGCTTTACTCTGTATCTAACCCCCTGTTGTACCTGTCCTGGGAGTGTTTGATGGGGACAGTGTCGAGGGAGCTTTACTCTGTATCTAACCCCGTGCTGTACCTGTCCTGGGAGTGTTTGATGGGGACAGTGTAGAGTGAGCTTTACTCTGTATCTAACCCCGTGCTGTACCTGTCCTGGGAGTGTTTGATGGGGACAGTGTAGAGGGAGCTTTACTCTGTATCTAACCCCGTGCTGTACCTGTCCTGGGAGTGTTTGATGGGGACAGTGTAGAGGGAGCTTTACTCTGTATCTAACCCCGTGCTGTACCTGTCCTGGGAGTGTTTGATGGGGACAGTGTAGATGGAGCTTTACTCTGTATCTAACCCCATGCTGTACCTGTCCTGGGAGTGTTTGATGGGGACAGTGTAGATGGAGCTTTACTCTGTATCTAACCCCGTGCTGTACCTGTCCTGGGAGTGTTGGATGGGAACAGTGTGGTTTAGGGAAGGAAAACACTGTCTCTCAGGGGTTCTGAATGTTTGGTGTTCTCTAGCCCAATGGGATATGGATATTCAATCATTGAATATATCCTGGACTAAGATTGATAGATGTTTGGACTCTGAGAGAATGGGGGGCCCGGGGAAATTGCATTTGAGGTTGAAGATCAGCCTCAATCCTGTTGAATGGTAGGTAGACTAGATGGGCCGTATGGCCTTCCTGGCTGCTGCTTTGTATTCAATGGCTGCCAGCCAGCTCTTCAACTGGTGTAAGCTGCTGGATCCTGTTTGAGTTTCTCAGCAAATAGAAATTTGGTCTTTTCACCAGGTGTTGATGTGTGAACATTGGTGAATTCCTCTGTCAAACCCTGTGTACTTTAGGGAAGAGCTGGAGGTGGTCAGAGCTAAGAACACGAACCGAGTGACTCACGGAAGCAGAATCCTGCCAACGTCTGCATTGATGATGCTGTATCTTGCCCATGGCTGCACAGACTGCCTGACCGTCACCAGCTGATGGGCTTGCTCCTTATGTCTGCCAGGGGTTACAAGGGCATCTCCAAGTTGGTCCAAGGTTATCACCTGGACCCACGGGAACACTGCACCTCCTGCTCTATGTGGCAATAACAAAACTGCGTGAAGGGCAGCAGTTAGCGCACCAGATCTTCAAACTGGATGTGGGTTTCTAGTTATCTGTTTAACGTAGACAATTGTGGTGATTTTTCGAACAATCTGCACTCGAGCCTCCTCCCTGTCTCACTGTCTGGTGCGGTACTGTACCAGTCTCTGAGGGAGCATCCCCGGATACAGCTGCTACACAGCAGAGGCCACGTTTATACCCAAACTGCAATGGTATTAAATGTCGTAATCCAGCCTAGTGCCACAGAATAGAAACCACGGACTAGGCCCGGGTCAGGATAAGGTTATAAACAAAGGTTCCAATTCTAGGAGAAAAAGTCTGACACTTGGATCTCAGAAATACTCCACACGCGGACGTTAACTCACACCCGTCGCCATTCAGTAATCTGAGGAAGCACAGCACAGCACATCCAACACCGAGCGCTTTCCAGAGCATTTCTGTAGCGCTTCACATCACGCCCCAGCATTTCAAAGCGCTTTGCAGTCAAATATTTTTTGAGGTTCATTCACTGCTGGAATGTAAGGATCCTGGCAGCCAATCTCTACGCACCAACCCCCACAAGCAACAGTTTGGCAAATGACCAGGCGTTGGTTGAAGGTTAAAAATTGTCCAAAGCACTACGGATAATTCCCCTACTCTTAGGAAAATAGGCCCAGCTAAAAGGGCAGCCAGGGCCTCGGATTAACATCTCTTCTGATAGACTACATCCCTGACAGTGCGGCACTCCCTCAGTACTGACCCTCTGACAGTGCAGAACTCCCTCCGTACTGACCCTCTGACAGTGCAGCACTCCCTCAGTACTGACCCTCTGATAGTGCGGCACTCCCTCAGTACTGACCCTCTGACAGTGCAGCACTCCCTCAGTACAGACCCACTGACAGTGCAGAACTCCCTCCGTACTGACCCTCTGACAGTGCAGCACTCCCTCAGTACTGACCCTCTGACAGTGCGGCACTCCCTCAGTACTGACCCTGTGACAGTGCAGCACTCCCTCAGTACTGACCCTGTGACAGTGCAGCACTCCCTCAGTACTGACCCTCTGACAGTGCGGCACTCCCTCAGTACTGACCCTCTGACAGTGCCGCGCTCCCTCAGTACTGACCCTCTGACAGTGCAGCTCTCCCTCAGTACTGACCCTCTGACAGTACAGCACTCCCTCAGTACTGACCCCCTGACAGTGCGGCACTCCCTCAGTACTGACCCACTGACAGTACAGCACTCCCTCAGCACTGACCCTCTGACAGTGCAGCACTCCCTCAGTACTGACCGTCTGACAGTGCGGCACTCCCTCAGTACTGACCCCCTGACAGTGCGGCACTCAATCAGTACTGACCCCCTGACAGTGCGGCACTCCCTCAGTACTGACCCACTGACAGTGCAGCACTCCCTCAGCACTGACCCTCTGACAGTGCAGCACTCCCTCAGTACTGACCGTCTGACAGTGCAGCACTCCCTCAGAACTGACCCTCTGACAGTGCAGCACTCCCTCAGTACTGACCCTCTGACAGTGCAGCACTCCCTCAGTACTGACCCTCTGACAGTGCAGCACTCCCTCAGTACTGACCCTCTGACAGTGCGGCACTCCCTCAGTCTGACCCTCTGACAGTGCAGCACTCCCTCAGTACTGACCCTCTGACAGTGCGGCACTGCCTCGTGTTATCCTATGACTGTCAGTCTGGTTAATGTACTCCAGTCTCTGGTGAGGTTTGAGGCCACAGCCTTCGGACCTGGGTGTCAGTGCTCCCCACTGAAACGCAACTGGTGCTTGAGTTATTGGAGAAAACACTCTGCTTTCTGTTTTAAAATTCAATCTCAAAAGTTCACATGCACTCTCTAATCGGATGATTATTGAGAAGATATGTCCCTGACTGCAGTGAGGGGGTTGGTCTGGCTGTTGGGTGAGGATGTGAGCGTGGTGTGACCTTGTTTCAGTGGCTGGTTTTACCCAAGGCACCTCTGCCTCTGTCCTAATGTGTTGCCCCTGTGCTCGCTTATAATACTTACCCAATGCTGAGGGAGTGATGCACAGAATGTGACTCGCTGGGAGCAAGTTTACACTTGGGAAGTTGGGAGCCCAGTCGGGTGAAGCTCCCGCTTTGCCCAATGGCTTGACAGGTTTTTGTGTGTGTGGGCGCGTGATTCACGATCAGGAGCCCCTCGCTTGCTGTAAGTTCGGCAAAGGAAAATTGACTAGTTCCTGTCTCTGACCACTGCTTCATTACTCTGTGCTGGTAAACTCTGACGTTCTGTGTGCACACACGGAGAGTTGGATCGACGTGATCTGTGATGCTTCCTGCAGTCCCGTAGTCTGTTTGACGTGAGCTCTCGCGTGTGGACAGTGTACGAGTCGGCAGCCGCGATTCCCCTACACTGCCACCTTGAAGGACAGCTGACCGAATGGGAGTGGGCTGCACCTCCGGCTTGAACAGCCTTCTCTCAAGAAAAGGGAAGATTGAGGGGTGAACTG
This sequence comes from Scyliorhinus torazame, assembly GCF_047496885.1. NCBI lineage: Eukaryota > Metazoa > Chordata > Chondrichthyes > Carcharhiniformes > Scyliorhinidae > Scyliorhinus > Scyliorhinus torazame. Next base: position 222,289,065 of record NC_092718.1, read on the forward strand.
ATAGAGGTCTTTAAAATTGTGAATGATTTAATAGTGTAGATGAAAAGGAGATGTTTGCGATTGTGAGAGAGTCCGTAACTTGAAGTCATAAATAAAGCACGAAAGCTGGAAATCTGAAATAAAAGCAGGAAATGCTGCAAATACTCAGCAGGTCTGTGGCAAGAGAAACCCAGTTAACCTTGCTGACTCATCAGAACTGATGAATATCAGACAGTGACTAATAAATCCCCTGGGGAACTGAGGAGAAACTTCTTTACCTAGAAAGCAGGAAGAATGTGGGACTCGCTCCCACGGGGAGTGGGGGGAATGTGGGACTCGCTCCCACGGGGAGTGGGGAGAATGTGGGACTCGCTCCCACGGGGAGCGGGGAGAATGTGGGACTCGCTCCCACGGGAAGTGGGGAGAATGTGGGACTCGCTCCCACGGGGAGTGGGGAGAATGTGGGACTCGCTCCCGCGGGGAGTGGGGAGAATGTGGGACTCGCTCCCACGGGGAGTGGGGAGAATGTGGGACTCGCTCCCACGGGAAGTGGGGAGAATGTGGGACTCGCTCCCACGGGGAGTGGGGAGAATGTGGGACTCGCTCCCACGGGAAGTGGGGAGAATGTGGGACTCGCTCCCGCGGGGAGTGGGGAGAATGTGGGACTCGCTCCCACAGGGAGTGGGGAGAATGTGGGACTCGCTCCCACGGGGAGTGGGGGGAATGTGGGACTCGCTCCCACGGGGAGTGGGGAGAATGTGGGACTCGCTCCCACAGGGAGTGGGGAGAATGTGGGACTCGCTCCCACGGGGAGTATGTGGGGCTCGCTCCCACGGGGAGTATGTGGGGCTCGCTCCCACGGGGAGTGGGTGGGGCTCGCTCCCACGGGGAGTGGGTGGGGCTCGCTCCCACGGGGAGTGGGTGGGGCTCGCTCCCACGGGGAGTGGGTGGGGCTCGCTCCCACGGGGAGTGGGTGGGGCTCGCTCCCACGGGGAGTGGGTGGGGCTCGCTCCCACGGGGAGTGGGTGGGGCTCGCTCCCACGGGGAGTGGGTGGGGCTCGCTCCCACGGGGAGTGGGTGGGGCTCGCTCCCACGGGGAGTGGGTGGGGCTCGCTCCCACGGGGAGTGGGTGGGGCTCGCTCCCACGGGGAGTGGGTGGGGCTCGCTCCCACGGGGAGTGGGTGGGGCTCGCTCCCACGGGGAGTGGGTGGGGCTCGCTCCCACGGGGAGTGGGTGGGGCTCGCTCCCACGGGGAGTGGGTGGGGCTCGCACCCACGGGGAGTGGGTGGGGCTCGCTCCCACGGGGAGTGGGTGGGGCTCGCTCCCACGGGGAGTGGGTGGGGCTCGCTCCCACGGGGAGTGGGTGGGGCTCGCTCCCACGGGGAGTGGGTGGGGCTCGCTCCCACGGGGAGTGGGTGGGGCTCGCTCCCACGGGGAGTGGGTGGGGCTCGCTCCCACGGGGAGTGGGTGGGGCTCGCTCCCACGGGGGGTGGGTGGGGCTCGCTCCCACGGGGGGTGGGTGGGGCTCGCTCCCACGGGGGGTGGGTGGGGCTCGCTCCCACGGGGGGTGGGTGGGGCTCGCTCCCACGGGGGGTGGGTGGGGCTCGCTCCCACGGGGGGTGGGTGGGGCTCGCTCCCACGGGGAGGGGGTGGGGCTCGCTCCCCCGGGGAGGGGGTGGGGCTCGCTCCCCCGGGGAGGGGGTGGGGCTCGCTCCCCCGGGGAGGGGGTGGGGCTCGCTCCCCCGGGGAGGGGGTGGGGCTCGCTCCCCCGGGGAGGGGGTGGGGCTCGCTCCCCCGGGGAGGGGGTGGGGCTCGCTCCCCCGGGGAGGGGGTGGGGCTCGCTCCCCCGGGGAGGGGGTGGGGCTCGCTCCCCCGGGGAGGGGGTGGGGCTCGCTCCCCCGGGGAGGGGGTGGGGCTCGCTCCCCCGGGGAGGGGGTGGGGCTCGCTCCCCCGGGGAGGGGGTGGGGCTCGCTCCCCCGGGGAGGGGGTGGGGCTCGCTCCCCCGGGGAGGGGGTGGGGCTCGCTCCCCCGGGGAGGGGGTGGGGCTCGCTCCCCCGGGGAGGGGGTGGGGCTCGCTCCCCCGGGGAGGGGGTGGGGCTCGCTCCCCCGGGGAGGGGGTGGGGCTCGCTCCCCCCGGGGAGGGGGTGGGGCTCGCTCCCCCGGGGAGGGGGTGGGGCTCGCTCCCCCGGGGAGGGGGTGGGGCTCGCTCCCCCGGGGAGGGGGTGGGGCTCGCTCCCCCGGGGAGGGGGTGGGGCTCGCTCCCCCGGGGAGGGGGTGGGGCTCGCTCCCCCGGGGAGGGGGTGGGGCTCGCTCCCCCGGGGAGGGGGTGGGGCTCGCTCCCCCGGGGAGGGGGGAGAATGTGGGGCTCGCTCCCCCGGGGAGGGGGGAGAATGTGGGGCTCGCCCCCCACGGGGAGGGGGGAGAATGTGGGGCTCGCCCCCCACGGGGAGGGGGGAGTATGTGGGGCTCGCCCCCCACGGGGAGGGGGGAGTATGTGGGGCTCGCCCCCACGGGGAGTGGGGAGAATGTGGGACTCGCCCCCCACGGGGAGGGGGGAGAATGTGGGGCTCGCCCCCCACGGGGAGGGGGGAGTATGTGGGGCTCGCCCCCCACGGGGAGGGGGGAGAATGTGGGACTCGCCCCCACGGGGAGGGGGGAGAATGTGGGACTCGCCCCCACGGGGAGGGGGGAGAATGTGGGGCTCGCCCCCATGGGAAGTATGTGGGGCTCGCCCCCCACGGGGAGGGGGGAGAATGTGGGACTCGCCCCCACGGGGAGGGGGGAGAATGTGGGACTCGCCCCCACGGGGAGGGGGGAGAATGTGGGGGCTCGCCCCCATGGGAAGTATGTGGGGCTCGCCCCCACGGGGAGTGGGTGGGGCTCGCCCCCACGGGGCGTGGGGAGAATGTGGGACTCGCCCCCACGGGGCGTGGGGAGAATGTGGGACTCGCTCCCACGGGGCGTGGGGAGAATGTGGGACCCGCTCTGGTTGGGTGTGCTCGAGGTGAATAGACACAATTCAGGGGGAAGCGGAATAAACACATGAGGCGATGAGGATATGGGGATCGGGGGAGATGAGGCTAATGTGGAGAAACACTAGCACAGAGCTCTCTTGCTGGATGGCCTGATACGGCACCTTGACCAGGTGCCCTGGAGAATGTTCCTCCCAGTCACCAGGTTTGCTGAAGGGTGGGGGGGTGGCAGGCGGAGCGAGTTAGCAGGATCGGCCATGGAAGTGGGTTTTGTGACAAATTTCAAGTTAGAATGAAAAATGATGTTGGGAGGATGGGGTGCGTGTTTGCTCAGACGGGGAAAGTGTGAAACTCGTGGCCTCTGGGGGTTCTGTTTTGAGCGCACCAATATTTATTTATTTATTTATTTATTTATTCTCTTGCAGTCGGATAATCCTGCCGGTCTCTGTGGATGAGGTGAGTGATCCATTCACATTCAGGTTTGTCTTTCACTGGTGTTTAACTTTATTAAATGGTAATCTGGGTCAAATCTTTTTTTGGGGGAAATCTGTTTATTGGCTTTTCTCCTATTTATAAACAGTTGCTGATACACATTACATTTTTCTTGCCCGCGCTAATTTGCTTTATTTTACAGAGAGGTTTGTTTTGTCCTTCATTTGACTAACTGTACGTACATTTTGCTGCCCTCTGGATCGGTCGATGATCCCCCCCCCCCCCCATGTGTAGCTCTGGCTGCTCCGTTACCCCGAAGATTGCCACTATTGGGCATGGCTTCACCCTCACCCCCACAACCTCGGACATTGCCTATAAGAAGGCTGTCCAGAACCCAGCAAGCTTGGGGCAAGCCCAGAACATGTGGGTGTGGTTGGCCGGGCCCCTCTGGCACCGCTCACATTTGTCCTCCACCCCCGGGAAGAACCTGCTCATTCGGGTTCTGGTCAGGTGCGCTCTGTGCACCACTTTGAGCTGCATTAGGCTTAGCCTTGCGCAGGAGGAGGTGGAGCTCACCCTGCTCAGTGCTTCGCTCCAGAGTCCCCATCCTACCTCTGTCCCCAGTCCGTCCTCCCATTTGTGTCTGGTCCCGTCGAGTGGAGTCCGGACTCCGTCCAGTAGCTGTCCGTATATTTTCCCACACAGCCCCCCTTCTCGCTGCTTGTGCCTATCAGGTCTCTAGTAGTGTGCTTTCTGAGGCCCCGGGGTACCCTACTGTCTCATTGCGGAGGAAGCGCTTTATTTGGAGGTGTCTCAATTCCTGTCCTTCTGCTAGTTTCCACTTCCTCGTCAGTTCGTCCAGTGTCGCCAGCCTGCGCCCTACGTAGAAGTCCCCGACCGTCAGTGTGCCCCCGTCCCGCCTCCATCTTTTGAAGGTGGTATTTAGCATGGCTGGGGGAATCTGTGATTGCCGCAGATGGGGGCCATAAGGGACATTTTGGTTATCCCGAAGTGCTGTCTGAGCTGGGTCCACGTTCTCAGCGTGGCCGCTACCACTGGGCTTGTTGTGTATCTTGTTGAGGGGGATGGGAGTGCTGCTGTGGCCAGGGCCCGGAGGGTCGTTCCTTTACAGGATGCATCCTCCATTTGTACCCAATCTGTGTCGGGTTCTTGGACCCATCCCCTCACTCTTTCTGCCGTTGCTGCCCAGCGGTAGTATTGTAGGTTCGGTCGAGCCAGGTCCCCTCTGACTTTCCCTCTTTGCCGTGTCGGTTTGGGAATTTTCAGGTTCTTGCCCCCCACACAAACGCCATGATTAGCCTGTCTATGTTTTGGAAAAAGGCTTGGGGATGAAGATCGGGATGGATCTAAACAGGAAGAGGAACCTTGGCAGTACGTTCATCTTGACCGTCTGCACTCCCCCCGCCAGGGAGAGTGGGAGTGAGCCCCACCGTTGAAGGTCTTTTCTTACTTCCTCCACCAGGCTGGTCAGGTTCTACTTGTGGATCTGTGTCCAGTCTCTGGCTATCTGGGTCCCCAGGTAGCGGAATCTGTTCTGGGCCTTTTGAACGTGAGCCCCTCCAGCTCCGTCCCTCCCCCGTTTGGGTTCACTGGGAACGTCTCTCCAGGTTAAGTTTGTAGCCTTTTGGGTCAAATCTCCTGTGTGTCATCAAGTGCACCTCACTCTTCACACACTGCCTCATTTATAAGACCATAACAAGTAGGAACAGGAGGAGGCCATTCGGCCCTTCGAGCCTGCTCTGCCATTCAGTAGGATCATGGCCGATGATTCCCCGCGTCCATATTCCTACCCTTTCCCTGTAAGCCTGGATTCCCTGACTGATCAGGAATTTCTGTCTCAGTCTTAAATATCCACAGGGACTCTGCCCCCCACAGCTCCCTGTCGCAAGGAGTTCCAATGGCTCACAGCCCTCTGTGAAGAAATTCACCCTCATCCCAGTCTTAAATTAGCCCCCCTTTATTCTAGGACTGCGCTCTCTGATCCCCCCCCCCCCCCCCACCCCCCCCCCACTCCCTATCTCTGTAACCTCCTCCCCACCTGCCCCTACCATCCTCCAAGTTTTCTGCACTCTTTAATTCTGGCCACTCGCGCTTCACGACTCCCTTTGCCCCACCATTGGCGGCTGTGCCTTTGGTATTTTGGGCCCTAAAGGTCTTTGTTTCTCTGGTTCTGTTCCTATAACCTCCTTCCGGGGCTAGACATTTGCTTGCGTGCTTTCACGTCTGCCCGTGCCGCTCAGTGTCACTTTATATCTGATTGACGCCCCTGTGGGCCACCTTGTGCTGTTTTACTATGTCCAAGATGCTATATAAATGCACGCTGGTCTTGTCCTGGGTTTTGTTCCTGCTCCCATGCTGTTCCGCAGTCCAGCTGCTTCACCATTTACTGACTATCAATGTCAAGTGACAGTAAAAATCTGGCACACTTGCCACTGACAAAGTATCCCATATAAATACCGAAACAGCCTTAATAAGCAGAACAGCATGTTTCAGTCCATTTCGGACTTTTCAATTCGAGGAATTATGTGTTTCAGCGACATTTCTAATGCTATCTGGTGCTATCTTTGTTTTATAAAGGCAATACACAGTGGATGCATTGCCTCTCCTGTTTATGATTTTCTGATTGTTTGGGTCACAGTCAACGTGGAATCATAGAATCCCTGCGGTGCAGAAGGAGGCCATTCGGCCCATCGGGTCTGCACCGGCCCTTGGAAAGAGCAACTCTACTTAAGGCTACGCCTCCACCCTATCGCTGTAAACCCCACCTAACCTTTTGGACACTTAAGGGCAATTTATCAAGGCCAATCCACCTAACCTGCACATCTTTGGACTGTGGGAGGAAACCGGAGCACCCGGAGCAAACGCATGCACACACGGGGAGAACGTGCAGACTCCGCGCAGACCGGGAATCGAACCTGGGACCCTGGAGCTGTGAAGCAACTGTGCTATCCACCTGTAGATTCCACCTGGATGGTTTCTGAATTGCTCACTTCTTTACACATAGCAAACCACCTAATACTTGGAAAACAACCTGTGCCAGGTGGCACAGTAGTTAGCGCTGCTGCCTCATGGCGCCGACAACCCGGTTTCGATCCCGGCTCTGGGTCACTGTCCGTGTGGAGTTTGCACATTCTCCCCGTGTCTGCGTGGGTTTCGCCCCCACAACCCAAAGACGTGCAGGTTAGGTGGATTGGCCATGCTAAATTACCCCTTAATTGGAAGAAATGAATTGGGTTCTCTAAATGTGTTTTTAAAAAAGTAATTGAATTGCATTCAAGCCAATTCTAAATCAAAATTTGAAAATCACTATCATCAGACTAAAGGCTGTTTTATGGCTCTCTCCCTGTAATATCCTCTCTTCGGTCTTCCTTCTCTCTCTTTTTCCTCGAGGCAGCGTCCCACGATGAATACAGGTTCATAGTTGTTGGCAGTCCTCCAGTATCTCTTATGAGTAACTATTCTTCATGTGTGACCCTGGACAGTGAACCTTTACAGATAGGAGATCACATGCATGTCTGTCCCGTCCTCACTCACTGTTGACATAAATTCAATGCACCAGGGGCCACTGATTGGTGATTAAAATCAGGAAAACTAGATGATTTTCTTTCCCTCCCTTGCACCTTAGATTCCCAAACGCTGCCTTGACTCGGGATAGACTGAGTAAGTGAAGGTGGCGTGGGCCCCGAAGATCGCCCAGTTGCCAACTGGGTTTCGGGAAAATGTAGTTTGAAAGCACTGATACATTTCAAAATCACTTCACTGACCGTAAAAAAGATTTTGGAGGTCACGAGAGGCACTCTAGAAATGCAAGACTTTTTTATTTTTTCTAAACCGATCCTTCGAATCCTCTGACTCACTGAGAATATTTTGTAAAACCCCCAGTACCTTTGCTTTGGGAGATAAATATTCTATTAGCTGTTACTTGTTACTAATTTTCATTTAGGTCCTTTTGATTCTACTTTTGAAGTAAAAATCACAATATATCACGTTGCAATTTTAATATCTCAATGAAGTTGGCTGTTTAGCACAGGGCTAAATCGCTGGCTTTGAAAGCAGACCAAGGCAGGCCAGCAGCACGGTTCAATTCCCGTACCAGCCTCCCCGAACAGGCGCCGGAATGTGGCGACTAGGGGCTTTTCACAGTAACTTCATTGAAGCCTACTTGTGACAATAAGCGATTTTCATTTCATTTCATTTCATTTCAAGTGTTTTAATCATCTTCCGTATCAACTCAAAATTCCTCCAGTCCTTCCCTGATTCTTCACCCTCTTTGCTTGTGAACTATGCCGAGCAGGTTGAGAGGTAAAGCATTCCGAGCTTTCTTTGGTCTCAGTTAGAGTATTATGTCCAGTTCTGGGCCCACACATTGGGAAGAATATGAAGGTATTGGAGAGGGTGCAGATGGTCCCAGGGATGAGGGACTTCAGTTCTGAAGACAGATCGGAGAAGTTGGGACTGTTTACCTTGGAGACAAGAAGCTGAGAGGAGATTTGATCGAGGTATTCAAAATCCTGAGATGTCTGGACTGAGAAGATAGAAACTGTTTCCACTCAGGAAAGGATCGTTAACGAGAGGGCACAGATTTAAAATAATTAGTGAAAGAAGCAAAAGTGACATGAGGAGAAATGTTTTCACTCAGCGCGTGGTTAAGATCTGGAATGTACTGTCTGGGAGTGTGGTGGAGGCAGATTCACACAGCGAGTGGTTAGGATCTGGAATGAACTGTCTGAGAGTGTGGTGGAGGCAGGTTCACACAGCGAGTGGTTAGGATCTAGAATGCACTGTCTGAGAGTGTGGTGGAGGCAGATTCACGCAGCGAGTGGTTAGGATCTGGAATGTACTGTCTGAGAGTGTGGTGGAGGCAGATTCACACAGCGAGTGGTTAGGATCTGGAATGTACTGTCTGAGAGTGTGGTGGAGGCAGGTTCACACAGCGAGTGGTTAGGATCTGGAATGTACTGTCTGAGAGTGTGGTGGAGGCAGATTCAATTGAGGCTTTCAACAGAGAATTAGATTGTTATCTGAATGGAAAGAATGTGCAGAGTTACCGGGAGAAGGCGGGGGAAATGGCACAGGGTGAGTTGTTCGTTCAGAGAGCCAGTACAGACAGGATAGAATGACTGCCTGCCTCTGCACAGAAACAATTCTGTGATCCTTCTCCATTAGGTGATTCATACACTGTGCCGGTTATAGGTGATGTAACAGAGCTTCTACCTTACTGCACTCTCCGGCACCTAGCTCCCGGCCCTCTGCAATGAGCACTGTCAAACTCCATCTATAATGATGGCTAGCCTCTAACCAGTAAAAACTGACTGCTCATTTTAAAGTCCTCGAGCTTACATAAGTATTCACACGCTTTTAATTTTCAAGCAATCGTGCAATAGAGACTCGCACTTTAATGGGTGGCAAAGATAAAATTGTCAAAAGAATCATCTCAGCTGTAACTGCAGCTGGGAGATCGGTGAGTGGACCGTAACAAAACTCAAATACCCAAAAGAGAATTAAAGGGGGTAATCCTGGGTTTATCTGATTAGATTACTACCTTTCCCAGGGTGCTGTCATTCTCTTCTTCGTGTGTTACAATTTGAATCGCCAACTTCCTGTTTTGTTGCTCAGCTGATTGCAGTGGCCAGCAGCACTAAGCTGCATTTGTTCACTTGTTTGTTTTGACCTTTTGTATTATAATCGCTAACCCCCCCACACACACACACAGTAATTGTGGGGGAGGGTGTAATGCAGATGGATAATATTATGCCCCGTTCTCTTGCTCTCCTTTTCCATCCTGATTTCCAATTCTCCCTTTTCCAGTGGAGGCGGCTCATGCTGTGATCGTCTTTTCAATCGTAGATTAATGAAGTCCCGATATCCACACTCTTGCAATCTCATCTAGGGGAACCTAGCAGTTCATGTTGGATGTTAAATAAGGTTATTACACCAAAGGTGGAAATCTGATTGGAAAGCATTATACATGGTGCCCCATTGCCTGAGGCTCAGTGGGTGGGGGGGGGGGGGGTCAAGGCCCACTCCAGACCACAGCTCATAACCCAGGCCGACAATCTCAGTGCAGTGCTAAGTGAGTGCTGCAGTGTCGGAGGGTCGGGGCAGCACCGCACCGTCTGAACGCAGCACACCTCTCTCTTTCCTGTCTCTCGGCCAATTTTGTATCCAAGTGACTACTTTCCCTTTTATTTTGTGAGCTAGAATTGTGCTCACAAGTCTGTTGTGTGGCACTGTATCAAATACCTTTTGAAAATCCATATACATCACATCAATAGCATTGCCCTTATCAACCTTCTCTGTTACCTGCTCAAAAAATCTCCAAGTTAAACATGATTTCCCCTTAATGAATCCATGCTGGCTTTCCTGAATTATCCTGCGCTTGTCTAAGTAACTATGGACTTTGTCCCAAACTATAGTTTCCAGAAGTTTCCCTACCACTGAAGTCAAACTGACTGATCTGTAGTTGCTGCCTTTATCCTCGCTCCCTTTTTGAACCAGGGTGTAACATTCTCAATTCTCCAAACCTCTGGCACCACCCCGGTGTCTGAGGAAGACGGGAAGATTATCACTCGTCCCTCTGAAATTCCCACTCTCACTCCCCTCAGTGCCCTTAGATGCATCTCATTGGGTCCTGGCACCTTATCAATTTGAAGTAAAGATAACCTTTCCACCACCACCTCCTCCTCAATTGTAAATTCCTCGAGTGTCCCAGTTACCTCCCCCCTCACCTCGGCCTGGGTAAAGTAACTAGTCTCACAACACCAGGTTAAAATCACTTTGGAGCGCTGCTCCTTCATCGGGTCTCTTCACCTGGAGCAACGCTCTGAAAGCTAGTGATTTCAAATAAACCTGTCTGATTTTAATGTGGTGTTGTGAGGCTTCTTACTGTGCCCACCCCAGTCCAACGCTGGCATCTCCACATCTTCATTTGTAAAGACAGATGCAAAGTACTCATTTAATAGCTCGGCTATTTCTCCTGCCTCCTGCAAGTTCTCTTGTATCACTAATCGGCCCTGCTCTTTCTTTTACCACCCTTTTATTATTTATATGCTGACAGTAGACCTTGGGATCATCTTTTATGTTAACTGCCGGTCTCTTTTCATGCTCTCTGCTTGCTTTTCCGCTGAGTTTTTTCACTTCCCCTGGGCTCCCTCTATATTCAGTCTGATTCTCCATTGTCTGCTCTACCTATCGTCAGCGCTCAAATATCCTGTTTAGAATCACTAATGGTCAAACCTGTAATGTGAATGAGTGGCCTATCATGCCACCCCACTACCAGTTTGCAAACATCACCAGAGAGCTCTGGCCTAAAGAAGGTCCATTCAGCCCAATGAGATTTCATCCATGCAAAATGACCCAAACGTTTCCCTATCACAGCCATTTGTTTCTCAAATGTTTTTGATGACACTATCTAACTGGACATCTTTCCCACCTCGATATGTGGAAGGAGTGAACGTGGTCAATATTGTAACTTCTGCTCTGAAACCGTTATTAATCAGCCCCTATCGCAAGCTGCCCGTGTAAGGACCGCACTAATAGTGAAGCTAATGATAGTTGTGTAATACGCCTCACCGCAATCACGTTATATTTAAGATTTGTTGACTCACCACCACTTCTGCCTGCAGCCACCTTTGATGCTGATTTGGAATTTGTCTAGGAGGTTTATTTTTGGAGAAGTCTGTGGTGCAAAAGGAAACCACTCGGCCTGTTGTGTGTGGGCCGGCTCTGTGGAAGTGTATCCAGTTAGAGCCACTGCACTGCTCTTTATTCCCATCGCTCCCAATGTTTTCTTTTCAACAAATGCCAAATTTCCTTTGGAAAGTTGCTATTAAATCTGCTTTCGGATGATAGTAATCCTCTCTGCTTCTTTTTTTGCCATTGACCGTAAATCTGTGTCTGCTGATAATTGACCTCTCTGCCACCAGAAGCAGTTTCTTGCTATTGTTTCAAAACCACTCATAATATTGAACCTCCATTAAGCATCTATCCCCGTAACAATTTCTGTTCTAAGGTGAAACAATCCCAGCTTCTCCAGTCCCTCCACATTAACTGAAGTCCCTCGCCCCCGGTACCATCCTGGTAAATCTCCTCCGCACCCTCTCCGAGGTTTTCCCGCCCAGGATTGACCTCTGTCATGTTGAAACCTAACCAATGCTTTCTGAAGATTTTCTGTGACGTCCTTGGGTTTTTTCTGCTCTCTGCTTCTTTGTTTGAACAGTAAGAAGTCTTACAACACCAGGTTTCGGAACAAACCTGTTGGACTTTAACCTGGTGTTGTAAGACGACTTGCTGTGCTCACCCCAGTCCAACGCCGGCATCTCCACATCATTGTTTGAAACCCAGGATCCTGTGTGTTTTCCAACAGCCTACACAACTTCTCTCTTTTCAACTGCCTCTTTCAAAGATTGTGTGTGAAACCTTGTGTGTTTCTGCTTCTGCACCCCTCTTAAAGTTTACCGTTTAGTTTATATTGCCATTGTCATTTCTCCTCCGAAGATAGATCACTTTTACTCACACCACATTGTTAGTCGGGTACATCAATCAGTGTTTAACCACATTAAAAATAGAAAGACCGTATCTTTGTTTCTCTTACAGTCCTGCATTCCATTCACTCACTGAGCTGACCTCTCCCAAAGCAACCCAACCCCTCGGTGATAAGCTGCACAGAGATTTTTTAAATTCTAAATGCATTCACGGGATGTGGGCGTCGCTGGTTAGGCCAACATTTATTGCCCATCGCTAGTTGCCCTTCAGAAGGTAGTGGAGAGCTGCTGCCTTGAACCGCTGCAGTCCCTGAGGTGTAGATACACCCACTGTGCTCCCTGTGTTAGGGAGGGAGTTCCAGGATGTTGCCCCAGCGACAGTGAAGGAACGGCCGATATATTTCCCAGTCAGGGTGGTGAGTGACTTGGAGGAGACCCTCCAGGTGGTGGGGTTCCCAGGTATCTGCTGCTCTTGTCCTTCTAGATGGCAGTGGTCGTGAATTTGGAAGGTGCTGTCTAAGGAACCTTGGCGAGTTACTGCAGAGCATCTTGTAGATGGTACACACGGCTGCTACTGTGCGTCGGTGGTGGAGGGAGTGAATGTTTGTGGAAGGGGAGCAATCAAGCGGGAGCTGCTTTGTCCTGGATGGTGTCGAGCTTCTTGAGTGTTCTTGGAGCTGCACTCATCCAGGCAAGTGGAGAGTATTCCATCACACTCCTGACTTGTGCCCTGTAGATGGTGGACAGGCTTTGGGGGTTCAGGAGGTGAGTTACTCACCGCAGGATTCCTAGTGTTTGACCTGCCCTGGTAGCCACAGTATTAATGTGGCTGGGTCCAGTTCAGTTTCTGATCAATGGTAACCTCCTCGGGATGTTGATTGTGTGGGATTCAGCGATGGAATGTCGAGGGGCGATGGTTAGATCCTCTCTTGCTGGAGATGGTCATTGCCTGGCACTTGCGTGAATGTAACTTGTCAGCTCAAACTTGGATATTGTCCAGGTCTTGCTGCATATCGATATGGACTGATTCATTACCTGAGGAGTCGCAAATGATGCTGAAAATTGTGCAGTCATCTGCAAACATCCCCACTTCTGACCGTATTATGGTCATTGATGAAGCAGCTGAAGATGGTTGGGCCTAGGACGCTACCCTGAGGAACTCCTATGGTGATGTCCTGGAGCTGGGATGACTGACCTCCAACCACCACAACCATCTTCCTTTGTGCCAAGTGTGACTCCAACCAGCGGAGAGTTTCCCCCCTGATTCCCATTGACTCCAGTTTTGCTAAGGCTCCTTGATGCCACACTCGGTCAAATGCTGCCTTGATGTCGAGGGCAGTCACTCTCACCTCACCTCTGGCATTCAGCTCTTTCGTACATGTTTGAACCAAGGCTGTAATGAGGTCAGGAGCTGAGTGACCCTGGCGGAACCCAAACTGAGCGTCCATGAGCAGGTTATTGCTGAGTAATTGCCACTTGGTGGAAAGTAGACTGACAGGGCGGTAATTGACTGGTTGGGTTTGTCTTGTTTCTTATGTACAGGACACACCTGGGCAATTTTCCACATTGCCTGGCATCTACCTGGAGTGATTCACTCCCGACTGAGGTAGGAACTTTCCTCACCTTTAGGTTAGTTACAGGGAGAGTGAAGAGGTGGGGAAGCAGGGTTGGTGAGATGTGTTACCTCTTCACTGTTTGAGAATCATAATTGATTGACCTGCAAAAGGAAGCATTTGGCCCATTGAGTCAGTATTGAACCTTTGAAAGAACGTCCTACCTAGGTCCAATCCCCCGCTTGAAACCCAGTAACCACATCTAACCTTTTGGACACTAAGCGGGGGGAGCAATTTATCATGGCCAATCCACCTAACCTGCACATCTTTGGACTGTGGGAAGAAACTGGAGCACCCGGAGGAAACCCACACAGACACTGGGAGAACGTGCAAACTCCACACAGACAGTGACCCAAAATCGGAGTTCAACCTAGATCCCTGGTGGCATGAGGGAGCAGTGCTAAACGTTGTGCCACAGTGGCATTCCATTTAGGGAACTATTTAGCCCATTGAGCCTGGCTGACCTGTATCTCCACTCCAGTTACCTCTCTTTGCTCCAAATTCCTTGAGAATCTTGAAAAGTTTACAAGTTACAGAAGGACATAGATAAGCTGCAGCGCTGGGCTGAGAGGAGGCAAATGGAGTTTAATGCATAAAAGTGTGAGGTGATTCATTTTGGAAGGAATAACAGGAAGACAGAGTACTGGGCTAATGGTAAGATTCTTGGCAGTGGGGATGAGCAGAGAGATCTCGGTGTCCATGTACATAGATCCCTGAAAGTTGCCACCCAGGTTGAGAGGGTTGTTAAGAAGGCGTACGGTGTGTTAGCTTTTATTGGGAGAGAGATTGAGTTTCGGAGCCATGAGGTAATGTTGCAGCTGTACAAAACTCTGGTGCGGCCGCATTTGGAGTATTGCGTGCAATTCTGGTCGCCGTATTATGGGAAGAATGTGGAAGCATTGGAAAGGGTGCAGAGATTTACCAGAATGTTGCCTGGTATGGAGGGAAGGTCTTATGAGGAAAGGCTGAGGGACTTGAGGCTGTTTTCGTTAGAGAGGAGAAGGTTAAGAGGTGACTTAATTGAGGCATACAAGATGATCAGAGGATTGGATAGGGTGGACAGTGAGAGCCTTTTTCCTCGGATGGTGATGTCTAGCACGAGGGGACAAAGCTTTAAATTGAGGGGAGATAGATATAGACAGATGTCAGAGGTAGGTTCTTTACTCAGAGAGTAGTAAGGGTGTGGAATGCCCTGCCTGCAACAGTAGTGGACTCGCCAACACTAAGGGCATTCAAATGGTCATTGGATAGACATATGGACGATAAGGGAATAGTGTAGATGGGCTTTAGAGTGGTTTCACAGGTCGGCGCAACGTCGAGGGCCGAAGGGCCTGTACTGCGCTGTAATGTTCTAAGTCCATGGGTCTCTACCAATCTCCACTCTTTGTGATAGATTTCCATTGTGAGGCTGTGTGAAAATGTACCTCCTGAATTCACTCCTGATTAGCTGAACTCTTGTGAAGTTCCTTACCAGAGGAAAGGGGTTCTCTCTACCCTATCTCATCCTCAAGATCAGCTTAAATATTTTGAGTAGATTGCCTTTTACTCTTCTCTATTCAAAGGAATGTGAGCCTTGTCTATGCAACCTCTCTTCATCACTGAAGCCTTTTAGCCCTGATATCATTCTGGTAAATCTGTACTCCATGTCCTCCCAAGACTAATATATTCTTCCTGAGGGGTTGTGCCTGGAGCTGAACACGATGACTCCCAGCACAAAGATAAAATACTGCAGATGCTGGAAGTCTGAAGTAAAAACAGAACATGCTGGAAATACTCTGAACATTTGGCAGCGTCTAATGAGAGAGAGAGACAGACCGTCAACCTTTCAAGCCTGTGACCTTTCACCAGAAATCAGAAAAACTTCTAATTTCATTCCCTTCCTCCAAATAAAAGGTGTTGCTTTAGGGGCCGCTTGAGATCTTAAATTGTGTATTGGTGAAGCAAAAATATGCTGGTGTTTAATGCAGGGGACTAGAGGCAGGGTTATTTACCTAGTTCTGGAGGTCTGTCTCCACCATCCTTTCAGGCAGTGAGTTCCAAACTCTCCCCACCCTCGGGGTAAAAATGTTTTTCCTCCCCTCCACTCTAAACCTCCTTACCTTAACTCTATGTCCCCTGGTCATTGATTCCTCCACCAAGGGGTAAGGTTTCTTCCTGCCTACTCTATCTGTGCCCCTCATAATTTTATACATCTCAATCATGTCCCCCCTCAGTCTCCTCTGCTCCAAGGAAAACAATCCCAGTCTATCCAATCTCTCTTCATAACTAAAACTCTCCAGCCCAGGCAACATCCTGGTAAATCTCCTCTGCATCATTTCCAGTGGCTATCACATCCCTCCTGTAATGTGGATTCCAGAACTGCTCACAACACTCTAACCCTTAAATGCTATGCCTCGGCTAGTAAAGGCAAGTATACCATATATCTTCTTTTTTTGTCACCCCACTCCTAGTTAAAGCCATATACTGACGGGGAACTATTATTAACTCCTTCCCACACCGGGAAACGTCGAAAAAGTGCCCTTGGGGGCCCTGAAAAGAGCCCAAAAGTCTTGAGAGGGAATCCTTTTGGCAGTGTTCGCTTCACCAATCTGCCCCAAAATGTCCGTGGAAACTCCTGAAAAAGGTCTAAGTGTCCGTTCCAGACGGGAGCTGCCGAATGCGTGACCTACTCCTCCATGGCCGCCACCGGAAGCCTTGTCCCCGCTTCTTCAGTGGCCCTGGTGAGATCTTTTCACAGTTGTTCCCTCTGCTGTTAGAATTCACTTTTGATAAAGGTCCTCAGGTCAGTTTGCAGCTTTAAGCTTGCCCTACCTCCGCTTGCATGCTGGAAGGGGCCCTGTTTATCCTGTTTGCAGCCAAATCTTCCACTGCTTCTGCCGGGCCTGGCAGCCAAAATACACAACATTCCTGGGGGACACTGTCGGGGGAATGTTGCAGTCTTCTTCCCACACCGGGAAATGTCAAACAAATGCCGTGGGGGCCCTGCAAAAGAGCCCAAAAGTCCGTTCCAAGCGGGAGCTACTGAATATGCGACCTAGCTCTGCATAGCCGCACCCAGAAGTCACCATATGTCTTCTTAACCACTGCTGGTAACCATTTACCCTTTGGGGCAGCACGGTAGCACAGCGGTTAGCACTGTGGCTTCACAGCTCCAGGGTCCCAGGTTCGATTCCCCGCTGGGTCACTGTCTGTGCGGAGTCTGCACAGTTCTCCCCGTGTCTGCGAGGGTTTCCTCCCACAGTCCAAAGATGTGCGGGTTAGGTGGATTGTCCGAGCTAAATTGCCCTTAAGTGTCCAAAAAAAAAAAGGGTAAGTGGGGTTCCTGGGTTATGGGGATAGGGTGGACATGGGGGCTTGGGTAGGGTGCTGTTTTCAAGGGCTGGTGCAGACTCGATGGGCCGAATGATCTCCTTCTGCACTAAATTCCATTATTTATGTAACCCAAGTAATGCTACAGTCTCTGGGATGTATAATACTATTAAGCCCATCCCTTCTGAGCTGGTGTATTTATGATTAGAGCTCTGATTATCTTTCGCTCGCCGTGTCATGAGCCTTAATTACAGAGAGTCCACTGCATAATATGTCAAAACTTTATAGTGCCATGAAACTGTAAAAGTGAGTGCATCACGGGTGCCACTAACCCACTTTTGAGAGCCGCCTTTGACAGCTTTGCAAAGTGGCTCACATTGCCCCAACTAAAATGCCAGCAATTCTGAGCATTTCTAATTCTCCTTCAACTTGCCACCTGTTCAGTCATTTTGCTGTGGGAGATTTTCAGCCCTCTATCCCGCCTGTGCAGAATGTTCCAGGCTATTGGCATCATTCGGATGTTTTTCACTAAATACTTGAGCCAGTCAAGACACCACAGAGAAATTTAGCGACATAGATTTTATTTAAATCACGGATGTTTTATGGAGGCTGAGGAGAGATGTGGAACTGAATCATAGAACGTTACAGCAAAGACTGAGGCTACTTGACCCATCATGACTGTTCCAGCTATTCATTAAATGGTCGTCCCAGGTCAGGTATCATTGTCATGTACTGGCCAATTTGCATAAGATCCCACAAAGGGTAAATGATATGAGTGGACAGTTGATTTATTTTTGTTGGTATGAAGGGACGGCACGGTGGCGCAGTGGTTAGCACTGCTGTCTCACGGCGCTGAGGACCCGGGTTCGATCCCGGCCCCGGGTCACTGTCTGTTTGCACATTCTCCCCCTGTCTGCGTGGGTCTCACCCCCACAACCCAAAGATGTGCAAGTTAGGTGGATTGGCCACGCTAAATTGCTCTTCAATTGGAATAAAAAAGAATTGGGTACTCTACATTTCGGCAGCATGGTAGCACAATGGTTAGCACTATTATTATTAGCACTTCACAGCGCCTGGGACCCAGGTTCGATTCCCGGTTTGGATCACTGTCTGTGCGGAGTCTGCACGTTCTCCCCGTGTCTGCGTGGGTTTCCTCCGGGTGCTCCGGTTTCCTCCCACAAGTCCTGAAAGACGTGCTTGTTAGGTGAATTGGACATTCTGAATTCTCCCTCTGTGACCCGAACAGGCGCCGGAATGTGGCAACTGGGGCTTTTCACAGTAACTTCATTGCAGTGTTAATGCAAGCCTACTTGTGACAATAAAGATTATTATTATTATGGATATTGACCAGTATTGGCGATACTGGAACCATTCTTCTTTGATGATCACTCACTAACGAGTATGATTGTCCACCTAGGAAACTCCATGTCACTGGCTTTCCAGAAGGATTTGCTCGGGGACTAGGAGAAGGTGGCTAGTGAGGATTTAGGCGATGATCTTCCTGGCGATGAAGAGCAGAGAGATTCCTCGGTAGTTCCCACGGTCCATTTGTTGAAGATGATGGCATCATGAGGTTGGCTCAACATGAATACTGACACAATCGTTAGAGATAGTTAGATACCTCTCTAACCCAGCAGAGACCAAGGGCGGCACGGTGGTTAGCACTGCTGCCTCCCAGCTCTGGGTCACTGTCCATGTGGAGTTTGCACCCCCCCCCCCCCCCCCCCCCGGTTTGCATGGGTTTCACCCCCACAACCCAAAGATGTGCAGGCTAGGTGGATTGGCCACACTAAATTGCCCCTTAATTGGAAAAACTGAATTTGGTACTCTAAATCTATTTTTTTTTTTTAAAACAGCAGAGACCAAGGGAGAAACATGATGAAGCCATGAAAACAGGTCAAATGGTGCACACCCTCCCATGAAGCTTCTGCTCAGTTACCATGAGACTGCCGGACAAATTTTCCCCACGCACCAATATACATATATATCTCCCTCAACTCGAGCATTACCAATGTCGCACCGCAGCCTCCTCTCCTCGGATACCAAACTCCATGTCACTGGCTTTCCAGAAGGATTTGCTCGGGGACTAGGAGAAGGTGGCTAGTGAGGATTTAGGCGATGATCTTCCTGGCGATGAAGAGCAGAGAGATTCCTCGGTAGTTCCCACGGTCCATTGGTTGAAGATGATGGCATCATGAGGTTGGCTCAACATGAATACTGACACAATCGTTAGAGATAGTTAGATACCTCTCTAACCCAGCAGAGACCAAGGGCGGCACGGTGGTTAGCACTGCTGCCTCACTGCGGTGAGGTCCCAGGTTCGATCCCAGCTCTGGGTCACTGTCCATGTGGAGTTTGCACTCCCCCCCCCCCCCCCCCCCCCCCCTCTGTTTGCATGGGTTTCACCCCCACAACCCAAAGATGTGCAGGCTAGGTGGATTGGCCACACTAAATTGCCCCTTAATTGGAAAAACTGAATTTGGTACTCTAAATCTATTTTTTTTTTTAAAACAGCAGAGACCAAGGGAGAAACATGATGAAGCCATGAAAACAGGTCAAATGGTGCACACCCTCCCATGAAGCTTCTGCTCAGTTACCATGAGACTGCCGGACAAATTTTCCCCACGCACCAATATACATATATATCTCCCTCAACTCGAGCATTACCAATGTCGCACCGCAGCCTCCTCTCCTCGGATACCAAACCCGTCTGCCTCCACCCAGGAACCAACACCGGATTCTTCCTACCCACCCTGACAAATGAAAAGAAAACAAGAAAATCCATGAAAACCCCAGTTCGAAAAGGGAGCTGCATATATAACCAGGCAACGCAACTCGGGCCCGATACAGAACCAACATCATTCAATACATTTATACAGAGAGGACTGGCAACAACCTGTTCGCATTATGATCAATGCCTTCAGGGTTTCCCAAGAAAAGGATAAAGGGCGAGATGTACCAGGAGTTAGCGACAGGATCACAAAGGATCAGAGCCCAGCCCTGTTTCCATATTTGCCTTGGCACCCACCGACCACCCAGAAATGAGGAAGAGGAAATAGCTGCTTGTTCACCACCTTTGCAAAGGGAGGTAACAGGAAGCCAACCAAAATATAGGGCTCAGCTCAACCCCAGGCCCCGGTACACCAAAGATACACAACCCAGCAGCACGGTAGCACAGTGGTTAGCACTGTTGCTTCACAGCTCCAGGGTCCCAGGTTCGATTCCCGGCTTGGGTCACTGTCTGTGTGGAGTCTGCTCGTTCTCCCCGTGTCTGCGTGGGTTTCCTCCGGGTGCTCCGGTTTCCTCCCACAGTCCAAAGATGTGCAGGTTAATGGATTAGTCATGCTAAATTGCCCTTAGTGTCCAAAAAGGTTAAGTAGGGGTTACTGAGTTACGGGGATAGGGTAGAGATGTGGGCTTGAGTAGGGTGCTCTTTCCAAGGGCCGGTGCAGACTCGATGGGCCGAATTGCTTCCTTCTGCACTGTAAATTCAATGATTCTATGAACTCTGCCCTCGCTTAGAAGGACATTTTCCAGTTTGGCTCATTCGATGGAGTTCAGGAGTGGCAACCAATACTTTTTCACCATCTTGCATTGCCAGTCTTGCCTGCTAGGGATTTGCCAGAGCATTACAGAGTGGTTGTTGTTGAAGAACTATCTCCGCCACATGTCATGTCACCAGGTTTAATGTCCTTACGGCCAGTTGTGCTAATATGGTTCTTTGTTATGAGCTTTGTGTGCAGCTAAGCAGATCAGAACCAGCTCACACAAGCAGAGAGAGAAGCCGGCATTCCTTGTGAGTTATTGCATCAAACTCTTTCTGTCACTGAAATGGAGAGTGGAGGCTGAGAAGGGGGCGTGAGAGATTCGTTTTTTTCTAGTTCAGGAAAGCATTGTCATTCTCTCACCAATTCTATAGGGTGGTAGTTGTGTGTGCGGAGTAAGCAGAGATCTCCTGTGCTCGTCAAGGTGAGCAAGGGGAGTCAGGTACAGACTATAGCATCGGTTATTCATAGAACAGTCTGCAGCAATACAGAAAGTGAATGAAATGAAATGAAAATTACTTATTGTCACAGGTAGGCTTCAATGAAGTTACTGTGAAAAGCCCCTAGTCGCCACATTCCGCGATTGTTCGGGGAGGCTGGTACGGGAATTGAACCGTGCTGCTGGCCTGCCTTGGTCTGCTTTAAAAGCCAGCTCTTTAGCCCTGTGCTAAACCAGCACTGTCAGAGGGTCAGTACTGAGGGAGTGCCGCACTGTCAGAAGGTCAGTACTGAGGGAGTGCCGCACTATCCGAGGGTCAGTACTGAGGGAGTGCTGCACTGTCAGAGGGTCAGTACTGAGGGAGTGCCGCACTGTCAGAGGGTCAGTACTGAGGGAGTGCTGCTCTGTCAGAGGGTCAGTACTGAGGGAGTGCTGCAGTGTCAGAGGGTCAGTACTGAGGGAGTGCCGCACTGTCAGAGGGTCAGTACTGAGGGAGTGCTGCACTGTCAGAGGGTCAGTACTGAGGGAGTGCCGCACTGTCAGAGAGTCAGTACTGAGGGAGTGCCGCACTGTCAGAGGGTCAGTACTGAGGGAGTGCTGCAGTGTCAGAGGGTCAGTACTGAGGGAGTGCCGCACTGTCAGAGGGTCAGTACTGAGGGAGTGCTGCACTGTCAGAGGGTCAGTACTGAGGGAGTGCCGCACTGTCAGAGGGTCAGTACTGAGGGAGTGCCGCACTGTTAGAGGGTCAGTACTGAGGGAGTGCCGCACTGTCAGAGGGTCAGTACTGAGGGAGTGCCGCACTGTCAGAGGGTCAGTACTGAGGGAGTGCTGCACTGTCAGAGGGTCAGTACTGAGGGAGTGCCGCACTGTCAGAGGGTCAGTACTGAGGGAGTGCTGCACTGTCAGAGGGTCAGTACTGAGGGAGTGCCGCACTGTCAGAGGGTCAGTACTGAGGGAGTGCCGCACTGTCAGAGGGTCAGTACTGAGGGAGTGCCGCACTGTTAGAGGGTCAGTACTGAGGGAGTGCCGCACTGTTAGAGGTGCCATCTTTGAAGTGATGTGGTAAAGCCCTTGCCAGCTGCCTGTTCAGGAGGGTACAAAAATAAACTACTGGACGTGTTGGAAAACTCAGCTTTTTAAAACTAAATTTAGAGAACCCAAATCTTTTTTTTTCCATTAAGGGGCAATTTAGCGTGGCCAATCCACCTAACCTGCACACCGTTTGGTTGTGGGGGCGAAACCCACACAAACACGGGGAGAATGTGCAAACTCCACACGGACAGTGACCCAGAGCCGGGATCGAACCTGGGTCCTCGGCGCCGTGAGGCAGCCGTGCTAACCACTGCGCCACCGTGCTGCCCTTGGAAATACTCAGCTGGTCCTCAACACACAACCTGAATTTGGTTGCTCTCTGTGCATTGCTGCCTCCTGAACTGCTGAAAATTTCCAACACTTTCTCTTTTTATTTTATATTAAATATCGATTGGGTCTTTTTGAAGAAGGACAATGGAGTTCTCCCTTCAACCCACGTACATGCTCGTCCCTCACCGGCACGATCCAAAGCAGATTGTCGGCTCCATTACTGCTGTTCCTGGAGCTATGCGATGTGCTGCCGTGTGCATCTGGTCACCAATGACTGCAGTTAAATATTTAATTGGATGTGAAGTACTTGAGAATCTCCTGAGGCCAGGAGCGTGAAATATCTATAAATGCCAGTGTGTGTCTACAAGTGGGAAACCGAGGCACTTGGCAGTTAAATGTGTTCCCTGTTGTGCCCGGCAGCACAGACGGAGAAGGTCGGTGCTGCGCTCGGTTTGGATAGACATCGCTCTCTCTGTGACAGTTTCCCTCTGGTTCCAAGGGCAGTTGGTGGGGCTGGGTCTTCCCTGTTAATTGCTGAGGTATCACTAGGAAGGGCGGCACGGTGGCGCAGTGGCTAGCACTACTGCCTCACGGCGCCGAGGTCCCAGGTTCGATCCCGGCCCCGGGTCACTGTCCCTGTGGAGTTTGCACGTTCTCCCCGTGTCTGCGAGGGTCTCACCCCCCACAGCCCAAAAAGATGTGCAGGCTAGGTGGATTGGCCACGCTAAATTGCCCCTTAATTGGAAACTCTCAATTTATACTCTTAAAAAGTATCACCAGGTTAGAACTGGATCAGTCAAAACTCTGTGATGCCTTCTGTGGTTCAATAGCTTGAGGGTCTGACTGTTGAGATTTGCGCACAAGCTCTGCTGAGATGTGGTTTGGAAGGCAGCCTGTGCCCCCCCCCCCCCCCCCCCCCCCCCCCCCCCCCGGTGCGGAGCACGACGGATTTACCCCCGAGGTTGCCTCAATCCACGTTGCAGCAGCCTAATGTCAGTCCCATGGTGTCTGTGATCCTTCAGAATGCAGACTGATTGTGATTAAACAGGTCAGCTCCTGAGAACGAGGGGACAGGAATAACCCTCCTGTCCTCTGATAGCTTTAGGGATCTCCGATTTAGAAATATTACACACAATCTGTACTTTCTTTCCCTAATCACGTCAAATCCCAGTTTGAGATCAGCTGCCTG
This sequence comes from Scyliorhinus torazame, assembly GCF_047496885.1. NCBI lineage: Eukaryota > Metazoa > Chordata > Chondrichthyes > Carcharhiniformes > Scyliorhinidae > Scyliorhinus > Scyliorhinus torazame. The sequence continues at coordinate 222,312,409 of NC_092718.1, forward strand.
TCGTTTAGACAGAGAAGCTGCTTCCAGCAATCTGCTGCTGGAACCTGACTGACCTTCCGGATAGTTCCAGACTCCAGTCAAGGTAACCAACTTCAGGAGTGTATAAACAGGGCAATATGTATCACACCCATTAAAGATATTCAATCCTGCCTCCTGGGTCGCATACATCTCCAGTTAGATAGAGCACAGCTCCCTCTACACTGTCCCCACCAAACACTCCCAGGACAGGTACAGCACGGGGTTAGATACAGAGTAAAGCTCGCTTTACACTGTCCCCATCAAACACTCCCAGGACAGGTACAGCACGGGGTTAGATACAGAGTAAAGCTCCCTCTACACTGTCCCCATCAAACACTCCCAGGACAGGTACAGCACGGGGTTAGATACAGAGTAAAGCTCCCTCTACATTGTCCCCATCGAACACTCCCGGGACAGGTACAGCACGGGGTTAGATACAGAGTAAAGCTCCCTCGACACTGTCCCCATCAAACACTCCCAGGACAGGTACAGCACGGGGTTAGATACAGAGTAAAGCTCCTCTACACTGTCCCCATCAAACACTCCCAGGACAGGTACAGCACGGGGTTAGATACAGAGTAAAACTACATATACACTGTCCCCATCAAACACTCCCAGGACAGGCACAGCACAAGGTTATATAGAGTTGGGAGAACTGTATCTGAAAGTGGTTCAACCCTAACCTCCAAAAGCCCTGTTAAAGGGTCATTTTCCGTGGTTCATCATGAGATCTTTGTGAAGAAGTTTACCGATTCCCTGTCTGATTAGAGGGCAATGCAGTGTGCAGATTGCCAGTGGAAACTGCAGACTGGACAGACAGCAGACTAAGGAGACACTTAACTGTCAAATGCAAGTGAAATTTGGCCTGTTGTGTGATGTGATATAAATTATACAATCAGTTGCGACCTCTGACAATGGTTCTATTTAGAATCTGAGCTGCAGTAAAGTCGCAGGGGTTTAGGGATCAGGTTAATGTTATTAGAAGGTAAAGCCAGGCTTGCAACTGGGACTACACTAATCAGAAAACGGATTGAAAGGCGAACATTCGATGAGCGCTATCATTCAGAAGGATGTGTGAGAACTCAAATTCCAGCCAGCCATTAAACCTCACTTACCCACCACAAACATATTGTCTCATGTACACAGGCCAAGAAACATTGTTTTCCAAGGATTGACCTTTGCGTTGTAGCTGATGTGGGAATGTGTTGACTGAGTCTTTCTGGAGAAGCTGGCTGTGTAATCTTAACATTCCGCAGGTTATGACCAGCTCCTGTTGGCTAAATAATTTTAGCCGTTACTTTGAAGGTCCCCCTTGTCAGAAACTCCACTCCTGCGACCTGGGCACATATTCCAGGCTGGCACAGCCAGTGCTTGTACTGGGGTAGTGAGAGGGTCAGTACTGCGGGAGTGCTGCACTGTCAGAGGGTCAGTACTGAGGGAGTGCTGCACTGTCAGAGGGTCAGTACTGAGGGAGTGCTGCACTGTCAGAGGGTCAGTATTGTGGGAGTGCTGCACTGTCAGGGGGTCAGTGCTGAGGGAGTGCTGCACTGTCAGAGGGTCAGTGTTGAAGGAGCGCTGCACTGTCAGAGGGTCAGTACTGAGGGAGTGCTGCACTGTCAGAGGGTCAGTACTGAGGGAGTGCTGCACTGTCAGGGTCAGTACTGAGAGAGTGCCGCACTGTCAGAGGGTCAGTACTGAGGGAGTGCTGCACTGTCAGAGAGTCATTACTGAGGGAGTGCTGCACTGTCAGAGGGTCAGTACTGAGGGAGTGCCGCACTGTCAGAGGGTCAGTGTTGAAGGAGCGCTGTACTGTCAAGAGGGTCAGTACTGAGGGAGTGCTGCACTGTCAGAGGGTCAGTGTTGAAGGAGCGCTGCACTGTCAGAGGGTCAGTGTTGAAGGAGCGCTGCACTGTCAGAGGGTCAGTACTGAGGGAGAGCCGTACTGAGGGAAAGCCGCACTGTCAGACGGTCAGTACTGAGGGAGTGCTGCACTGTCAGAGGGTCAGTACTGAGGGAGTGCTGCACTGTCAGAGGGTCAGTACTGAGGGAGCGCCGCACTGTCAGAGGGTCAGTGCTGAGGGAGTGCTGCACTGTCAGAGGGTCAGTACTGAGGGAGTGCTGCACTGTCAGAGGGTCCGTACTGAGGGAGTGCCGCACTGTCAGAGGGTCAGCACTGAGGGAGTGCCGCACTGTCAGAGGGTCAGTACTGAGGGAGTGCTGCACTATCAGAGGGTCAGTACTGAGGGAGTGCTGCACTGTCAGAGGGTCAGTACTGAGGGAGTGCTGCACTGTCAGAGAGTCAGTACTGAGGGAGTGCTGCACTGTCAGAGGGTCAGTACTGAGGGAGTGCCGCACTGTCAGAGGGTCCGTACTGAGGGAGTGCCGCACTGTCAGAGGGTCAGCACTGAGGGAGTGCCGCACTGTCAGAGGGTCAGTACTGAGGGAGTGCTGCACTATCAGAGGGTCAGTACTGAGGGAGTGCTGCACTGTCAGAGGGTCAGTACTGAGGGAGTGCTGCACTGTCAGAGGGTCAGTACTGAGGGAGTGCCGCACTGTCAGAGGGTCAGTACTGAGGGAGTGCTGCACAGTCAGAGGGTCAGTACTGAGGGAGTGCCGCACCGTCAGAGGGTCAGTACTGAGGGAGTGCTGCACTGTCAGAGGGTCAGTACTGAGGGAGCGCTGCACTGTCAGAGGGTCAGTACTGAGGGAGTGCCGCACTGTCAGAGGGTCAGTACTGAGGGAGTGCTGCACTGTCAGAGGGTCAGTACTGAGGGAGTGCCGCACTGTCAGAGGGTCAGTGCTGAGGTCCCAGGTTCGATCCCGGCTCTGGGTCACTGTCCGTGTGGAGTTTGCACATTCTCCCCGGGTTTGCGTCGGTTCCGCCCCCACAACCCAAAGACGTGCAGGGTAGGTGGATTGACCATGCTAAATTGCCCCTTAATTGTAAAAAATAATTAGGTACTCTAAATTTATTTTTTAAAAACTAAATGCCAAACAGATTCTCTGGTCACTTTCACATTGCTGTTAGTGAGGAGCTAGCTGGTGATATTACAGAAATACACACCCTGAGGTAGCAAAAAACACAAGATATAATTTTATTTTTCCTCAGCTGGATGCAAAATGTCTTGTTGCATATTTCCATTTGACCTGTGAGTGTGTCTGTCTGAGGCTCTGTGCTGGGAGCCCAGGAACTTTAATCCAAAATACAGACTGCATGAAGCAATTCAACTCTTACTTCAGGACTCTGGGGCTGTACTCATTGGAGTTGAGAAGGATGAGGGGTGGAATCTTATTGAAACTTACAGGAATCTGCGAGGCCTGGTTAGAGTGGACGTGGAGAGGTTGTTTCCACTTGTAGGAAAAACTAGAAGCAGAGGACACCATCTCAGACTAAAGGGACGATCCTTTAAAACAGAGATGAGGAGGAATTTCTCCAGCCAGAGGGTGGTGAATCTGTGGAACTCTTTGCCGCAGAAGGCTGTGGAGGCCAAATCACTGAGTGTCTTTAAGACAGAGATAGATAGGTTCTTGATTAATAAGGGGATCAGGGGTTATGGGGAGAAGGCAGGAGAATGGGGATGAGAAAATATCAGCCATGATTGAATGGCGGAGCAGACTCGATGGGCCGAGTGGCCTAATTCTGCTCCTATGTCTTACGGCCTTTTGCTTTCCCCCCCCCCCCCCCCTTACAGTACCAGGTGGGACAATTATACTCCGTGGCGGAGGCAAGTAAGAATGAGACTGGCGGCGGCGAAGGTGTTGAAGTGTTAAAGAACGAGCCGTACGAGAAAGACGGTGAGAAGGGACAATACACACACAAGATCTACCATCTCCAGCGGTAAGTGCAGATGGGGGTGGAACCTGCTGAGCACCAACCTGGCTCTGCAGCAGGTTGTGGTTTGGTCGCACAGTGACTACAGTATTGACCCAGTAACCCTGGGGCCTGGACCCAGTGCAAATCCCACCCAGCAACTGGACAATTTGCATCTTGAATATAAAGCTAGTCAGTAACCGTGACCATGGCAACTATCGTTGATTGCCAGGGCGGCACAATGGTTAGCACTGCTGCCTCACGGCGTCAAGGTCCCGGCTCCAATCCCAGCTCTGGGTCACTGTCCGTGCGGAGTTTGCACATTCTCCCCGTGTCTGCGTGGGTTTCACCCCCACAACCCAAAGATGTGCAGGTTAGGTGGATTGGCCACGCTGAATTACCCGTGAATTGGAAAAATGAATTGGGTACTTTAAATCTCTTTTCAAAAAACTATCATTGATTGTGAGAAAAAAGCATCTGGCTCATTAATTTTTTTTATTATCTCACTTTGCACATTGTACGCTCCCACAAACAGCAATGTGGTAATGACTAGATCATCTGGTTAGCACTGTTGCTTCACAGCGCCAAGGGCCCAGATTCGATTCCCGGCTTGGGTCACTGTCTGTGCGGAGTCTGCACGTTCTCCCCGTGTCTGCGTGGGTTCCCTCCGGGGGCTCCGGTTTCCTCCCGCAAGACCCGAAAGACGTGCTGTTAGGTGAATTGGACATTCTGAATTCTCCCTCTGTGTACCCAAACAGGCGCCGGAATGTGGCGACTAGGGGCTTTTCACAGTAACTTCATTGCGGTGTTAGTGTAAGCCTACTTGCGACACTAATAAAGATTATTATTATACCACTACGCCACTGCCTCCCCTTGGAAGCTAGCAGGGTATTTTAGCATTACTTTGGAGTAAGTTGCTAAGCCTGAGTGTGAGAGGTGAGTTATGGAGAAGGGCTGATGTATGATATTATTTAATCGCCCTGGTTTAATGGTTCTTATCAGTAATTTTGGTACCCAGTAACCTGCTATGTATTGCTGATTTGCTCCCTGCTGATCTGCCATCCACCATGTTACTGGACCTGACCCTCTTGAGAGGGAAACCAGTAATTTCTGATGAGAATTTAAAATAGAATTCACAGACATCCCAGGCAGCCCAGCTGAGATGGTTCCTCAGAGGACTGTAACAAGAGCGAAGAAGTCCATGGGACCAGGGGTATCTGAACTACACAAGAGGGGAGGACAAAGAGTGGAAGTGCTAAAGTGGATTCCATAGTTGGGGAGCTGACAGGCGTTTCTGCAGCCATAGACACGACCCCAGGGTGGTGTGTTGCCTCCCTGGTGCCTGGGTCAACGATGTCACAGAGTGGCTGCAGGAGATTCTTTTGGGGAAGGGTGAACACCAGAGGACATGGTCCACAATGCCAAGGGTAGGTAAAGGGATGAGGCCCTGAATACAGATTCGAGGGAGATGGGAAGGGAATGAAAAAGCAGGACCTCGAGAACAGTGACCTCAGGATTACTGACAATAGGGAAGCACGGTGATGCAGTGGTTAGCACTGCTGCCTTAGGCACCGAGGACCCAGTTTGATCCCGGCTCTGAGTCACTGTCTGTGTGGAGTTTGCACATTCTCCCTGTGTCTGCATGGATCTCACCCCCACAACCCAAAAATGTGCAGGGTAGGTGATGCCTGTGATGAGTCTTGAACTTCAGAAGGGCATAGACATGTTGATGGATTGGGCAGACAAGTGGCAGATGAAGTTCAATGCAGAGAAATGTGAGGTGATTTATTTTGACAGGAATATGGAGGAACAGTATAAAATAATGAGAGAAACTCTAAAGGAGGTGCAGGATCAGAGGGACCTCGGTGTATATCTACACAAGTCATTGAAGATGGCCCCATTGTTTCCTTCTGTTCCTTCCCAATAAACCTTCAGGCTCCTGTATTTGTTCTCCCGAAGCTGTCTAACCACCTCCTGTTATCATATTAGCAGCGTTCGGAATCAATGATGCTCCGTGTTCTGTGTTGTGTTCTGCTGCTTCGGATAACACGGGCTGCTACTTGATGCAGTCTTAACTAAAGGATGCTCCAGACTCTGAAATGAGTTCAACGTGTTTATTGAACTATTAACACAGTTCTCAAATGACTTCGACTCTCTGCTAATCTAACTGCAGTAACTCAGTCTAACTGTGCCAGCTTGCTCTAAGCCACGTGCTGGGGTGTGATGCTGATCAACCCTGTCTAACTCTCTAGATGTCTGTCTGTGGAAAGAGGCAGGGTGTGAGTGCCTCATCCCTTTTATAGTGTTTATGTCATGCCCCCTTGTGGTGATGCCACCTCTGAGTGTCCTGACTGCCCATTGGTTGTGTCCTATTCTGAGTGTTCATTGGTTGCATGTTTGCATATCATGACATTCTGTTAAAAAAGAAAAGGTGTGTAAATTAAATTCTTGACAATGTCCTGGGGCACCAGAGCAGTGGACTGGAATCATCATTTCGACCCCCATTCTATCTTGCCCCTCTGATGTTACTGTGCAGGAGGGAGGGTAAATTGAGGCGATTAGAATTTCCCATCAAAGACCATGCATTGCAACAGCAAGACAGCTATTTGGGAGAAACAGGGAGGAACAAAGGCCTTGGCTTTATGTAGTGTCTGTTGTCTCTCTGGATGTTCCTCACGTGCATGAATTTTAAGTGTAGCGAGTTGCTATGCTGTAACTGTCGTAAGTAAATTAAAATTCAGACAGAAGGAAACTGTGTGCCGTGGAGAAAGGTGGGGTAATACATTGTTTCCACCAGGGCTCGAATACAAGTTGAAAATCTGGTGCAGTCCTGAGGGAGCACTGCACTGTTGGAGGTGCCGTCTTTCAGACGTTAAACCCAGGCCCCATCTACCTGCTTGAGTGGGTGTAAAAGATCCCATGCCACTATTTAAAAAAAATAAAATAATCAAGGGCGGCACGGTAGCACAGTGGTTAGCACTGTGGCTTCCCAGCTCCAGGGTCCCAGGTTCGATTCCCCGCTGGGTCTGTGTGGAGTCTGCACATCCTCCCCGTGTGTGCGTGGGTTTCCTCCGGGTGCTCCGGTTTCCTCCCACAGTCCAAAGATGTGCAGGTTAGGTGGATTGGCCGCGATACATTGCCCTTAGTGTCCAAAAAGGTGAGGAGGGGTTACGGGGATAGGGTGGAGGTGTGGGCTGACAGAGGGAGCTCTTTCCAAGGGCCGATGCAGACTCGATGGCCCAAATTGCCTCCTTCTGCACTGTAAATTCTATGTTCTATGGAGTTCCCCCCCGGTATCCTGGCCAATATTTATCCCTCAAGCAGCAGCACAAATAACAGTTTATCTGGTCATTAAAACACTGCTGTACAGCAGATTTCCCATGTTTTTTTTTTTTTTAAATGTTTATTAAGAATTTTTTAACAAAATTTTCAACCATACAAACAACCCCCCTCCCCCCGTAACAAAAAAGAAAGAAAGCTCGCATAGCAAGACATGAACATGGCAAGTCAATAAGATACAGAACTTCGTACATTGGATTCCTCCCGTACATGTCAGTTTTCCGGATCATTCATGTGTTTTCTTGCTCAAATGCCCCCCAGAACCCCCCCCCCCCCCCCCCCCCCCGGGGTTGCTGCTGCTGCTGTCCAACCTTCATCTAACGCTCCGCAAGATAGTCTAGGAACGGTTGCCACCGCCTGTAGAACCCCTGCGCAGACCCTCTTAAGGCAAACTTAATCCTCTCCAACTTTATGAACCCAGCCATATCATTTATCCAGGCTTCCATGCTGGGGGGCTTCGCCTCCTTCCACATTAGCAAGATGAGCACCTCCCACATCTGTCCTCCACCCCAAAGAACCTACTCGGCCTCGCCCCTGTCATATGCGCTCTGTGAATAACCTTAAACTGTATCAGGCTGAGCCTGGCACACGAGGAAGAGGAATTATCCCTACTCAGGGCATCAGCCCACAGACCCTCCTCAATCTCCTCCCCCAGCTCCTCTACCAAAGCCTCCCCCTCTTTCATCTCCTGGTATATCGCCTTGCCCTCTCCGACCAATATGCCCGAAATCACCCTGTCTTGAATCCCCTGTGCCGGGAGCAGCGGGAATTCCCTCACCTGCCCCCTCTCAAACGCCCTCACTTGCATGTACCTGAAGGCATTTCCCGGGGGTAGTCCAAATTTCTCCTCCAGCGCCCCTAAGCTCGCAAACGTCTCATCGATGAACAGGTCCCCCATTCTTCTAATCCCTGCCCGATGCCAGCTCTGAAACTCCCCGTCCATCCTTCCTGGGACAAACCAATGGTTATCCCTAATCGGGGACCACACCGAGGCTCCCAACGCTCCCCTGTGTCGTCTCCACTGCCCCCAGATCTTTAGTATTGCCGCCACCACCGGGCTCGTGGTGTACCTTGTCGGCAAGAGCGGCAGCGTTGCCGTCACCAGCGCCCCAGGCTCGTTCCTTTACAGGACGCCATCTCCAACCTCTTCCACGCCGCACCCTCTCCCTCCATCATCCACTTACGGATCATCGCCACGTTGGCTGCCCAGTAGTAGCCATCCATATTCGGCAACGCCAACACTCCTCTATCCCTGCTACGCTCCAGGAACCCCCTCCTTACCCTCGGGGTCTTGCTCGCCCACACAAAACTCATAATGCTCCTGCCTACCCTCTTTATAAAAAAAAAAAGCCTTGGTGATCACGATTGGAAGGCACTGGAACACAAAAAGAAACCTTGGGAGGACCACCATTTTAATCGACTGTACCCTGCCCGCCAGCGAGAGTGGCAACATGTCCCACCTTTTAAAATCTTCCTCCATCTGTTCCACCTGCCGCGTCAAATTAAGTTTGTGCAGTGCCCCCCAGCTCCTAGCTACCTGAATCCCCAAGTATCGAAAGCTCCTTTCCGCCCTCCTCAACGGTAGGTCGTCCATCCCTCTTCCCTGATCCCCCGGATGCACCACAAAGAGCTCACTCTTTCCCACGTTGAGCTTATAGCCCGAAAAATCTCCAAACTCCCATAGGATCTGCATGACCTCAACCATCCCCTCCACTGGATCCGCCACATACAGCAACAGGTCGTCTGCGTACAGTGACACTCTATGTTACTCTCCCCCTCGGACCACCCCCTTCCATTTCCCCGACTCCCTTAACGCCATGGCCAAAGGTTCAATTGCCAATGCAAACAGCAGAGGGGACAGGGGGCACCCCTGCCTCGTCCCTCGATACAGCCGGAAATACTCCGACCTCCGCCGGTTCGTGACCACACTCGCCACCGGGGCTCTATACAGGAGCTTAACCCAACTAATAAACCCTCCCCCGAACCCAAACCTCCTCAACACTTCCCAGAGATACTCCCACTCTACTCGGTCAAAGGCCTTCTCCGCGTCCATAGCTGTCACTATCTCCGCCTCCCCCTCCACCGATGGCATCATTATCACAGTCAGTAGCCTCCGCACATTGGTGTTTAGCTGCCTGCCCTTTACAACCCCCGTCTGGTCCTCGTGAATCACCCCCGGGACACAGTCCTCGATCCTCGTAGCCAACATTTTTGCCAGCAACTTAGCATCTATGTTGAGGAGCGAGATCGGCCTATACGACCCACATTGCAGTGGGTCCTTGTCCCGCTTCAAGATCAAAGAGATCGTCGCCTCCGACATTGTTGGGGGCAGGGTCCCCCCCTCCCTTGCTTCATTGAAGGTCCTTACCAGCAACGGGAATAACAGGTCTACAAACTTCCTATAAAACTCCACCGGGAACCCATCCGGCCCCGGGGCCTTCCCTGCCTGCATGCTCCCCAGTCCTTTAACCAGCTCCTCCACCCCAATTGGCGCCCCCAAACTAGCCACCTCCTGCTCCTCCACCCTCGGGAACCTCAGTTGGTCCAAGAATCGTCGCATCCCCTCTTTTCCCCCTGGGGGCTGGGACCTATACAGCTCCTCGTAAAAAGCCTTGAATGCCTCATTCACTTTCCCTGCACTCCGCACCGTAGTTCCCCTGCCATCCTTGATTCCACCTATTTCCCTCTCTGCCATCCTCTTACGGAGCTGGTGTACCAGCATCCGACTCGCCTTCTCCCCATATTCATATATCGCCCCCTGTGCCTTCCTCCACTGTGCCTCTGCCTTCCCCGTGGTCAACAGGTCGAACTCCGTCTGGAGACTTCGCCTCTCCCTGAGTAGTCCCTCATCAGGGGCCTCTGCATATCTCCTGTCCACCCTTAAAATCTCCCCCACTAACCTCTCCTTCTCCCTGCCCTCTCTCTTCACCCTATGAGCCCTGATGGAGATTAACTATCCCCTGACCACCGCCTTCAGCGACTCCCACACTATTCCCACCTGCACCTCCCCATTGTCGTTGGCCTCCAGATACCATTCGATACACCCCCGCACCCTCCCACACACTTCCTCGTCTGCCAGCAGTCCCACATCCAACCGCCACAACGGGCGTTGGTCCCTCTCCTCCCCCAGCTCTAGCTCCACCCAGTGCGGGGCATGGTCTGAAATGGCTATGGCCGAATACTCCGTTCCCTCCACTTTCGGGATCAATGCCCTGCCCAGAACAAAAAAATCTATCCGGGAGTAGGCCTTGTGTACATGGGAGAAAAAAGAGAATTCTCTGGCCAAAGACCTGGCAAATCTCCACTGATCTACTCCCCCCATCTGATCCATAAACCCCCTGAGCACCTTGGCTGCAGCCGGCCTCTTTCCCGTCCTAGATCTGGAACGATCTAATGCTGGGTCCAGCACCGTGTTAAAATCCCCACCCATTATCAAGCTCCCTACCTCCAAGTCTGGAATACGCCCCAACATCCGTTTCATGAATCCAACATCGTCCCAGTTCGGGGCGTATACATTTACCAGTACCACCTCCGTCCCCTGCAACCTACCGCACACCATCACGTATCGGCCTCCATTGTCCGCTACTATGTTCTTTGCCTCAAACGACACCCGCTTCCCCACCAATATTGCCACCCCTCTATTCTTCGTATCCAGCCCCGAGTGGAACACCTGTCCTACCCATCCCTTCCTTAACCTGACCTGATCTGCCACCTTCAGATGTGTCTCCTGAAGCATGGCCACGTCTGCCATCAGTCCCTTTAGGTGCGCAAATACTCGGGGCCCTCTTAACCGGCCCATTTAGGCCTCTCACATTCCACGTGATCAGCCGGATTGGGGGGCTACACCCCCCCCCCCAAAGCCGACTAGCCATCTCCTATCTTAGGCCAGTCCCATGCCCGCACCTCCCGCACCCTCCAGTCCCCCAGACGGGGAACCCCCGCCCCGACCACCTCTTCCATGTTCAGTTCCCTGTCGGACAGTGCAGCAGCAACCCTAATGTCCCCCCCTTCCCTCCACCCCCCCCCCCCCCCTCCCCGCTAGATCCGCATCTAGCACTTTTGCTCCCCCCATATTACTTCCGTGAGTCAGCTGACTTCTGCTGACCCCGCCTTCCCGTTGATCTCCCCGTGTGGGAGTCTCTCTTCCTCCTTACCTTCCTCCATCCCCCCCGCCCTAGCGTTGGAAAAAGCCCGCGCTTTCCTGAGCCAGCCCCGCCCCCTGTGGTGCAGCTCCTGTTGCGGCCATTGTCCCAGTTCCCCCATCCCCGAGTCTCACCTCCCTCCAGCACCGACGCCCACATTCCCCACCATCTCGTCTACAGGGGGGGGAAAATAATTTTAACCAGAACTCTACCCACATCCCCATCCATCGTCCCACCCATGAAATATTCTTTACCCATATTTACAACCCCGTATACAACCAACATCCCCCCCCCCCACAACCACAGCCCCTCAGTTTGAGTCCAATTTTTCCACCTGGATAAAGGTCCAAGCCTCTTCTGGCGTTTCAAAATAATGGTGTCTGTCCTGATAAGTGACCCACAGTCGCGCAGGCTGCAGCATGCCGAACCTGACTCTTTTTTTTGTGCAGCACCGCCTTGGCCCGGTTGAAGCAGCTCCCCTCCTTGTCTCCTCCGCGCTCCAATCCTGGTAGACTCGGATCACCGCATTCTCCCATCTACTGCTCCGCACCTTCTTGGCCCATTTCAGAACACTTTCTTTGTCCGCAAAGCGATGGATCCTTGCCACTATCGCCCTTGGCGGCTCATCAGCTTTGGGTCTCCTCGCCAGGACCCGGTGAGCCCCTTCCAGCTCCAGGGGGTTCGGAGAGGCCTCCGCTCCCATCAGCGAATGGAGCATCGTGCTCACATACGCCCCGGCATCAGCCCCCTCCGCCCCTTCAGGGAGACCCAGAATCCGGAGATTCTTCCTCCTCGACCTGTTCTCCAGGACCTCGAGTCTCTCGGCCCACCTCCTGTGCACCGCCTCATGCGTCTCCATTTTTACCGCCAGGCCCAGGATCTCGTCCTCGTTGTCATTCGTTTTATCCCTCACCTCACAAAGCTCCACCGCCTGTGCCTTCTGGGTCTCCTTCAGCCCCTCGATTGCCAACAGCATTGGCGCCAGCACCTCCTTTTTAAGCTCCTCCACACAGCGCTTAAGGAAACCCTGCTGGTCCGGCCCCCCATGCTGCTCGATCTCCGCCCTCCGCCATCTTGTTTTTTCCCCCTCGTTTTTGCCGCTGCTCCAGAGCCTCTTTCTCCGACGCTCCACCGCTAATTTCCGCCATACAACGTAAGGGGGGACCTTACTTCACCTTCCCACACGGGATTAAATCATAAAATTTCCGTTGGGGCTCCTCTGGAGAGCCCAAAAGTCCGTTATAGCGGGAGCTGCCGAAGCTCAGCCGCAAGCGGAAGTCCCCCCTGCTGTGCATATGTTGACCGATGACCATCACATCAGTGATTACAAGTCAGAAGTACTTAATTGGATGTTGGTGGATGTGAAAAGCGCAAGTCTTTCTTCCTGCAGTTTGAGATGGGCTTAGTTGGGAAAACGATATAGGTGACTAGGGCCGAGAATGAAAGTCGGGTGAGGTTTTTAAAAAATAAATACCCAATTCATTTTTCCAATTAAGGGGCAATTTAGCGTGTTCAATCCATCTACACTGCACATCTTTGGGTTGACATGATGTGGAGATGCCGGCGTTGGACTGGGGTGGGCACAGTAAGAAGTCTTACAACACCAGGTTAAAGTCCAACAGGTTTGTTTCGATGTCACTAGCTTTCGGAGCGCTGCTCCTTCCTCAGGTGAATGAAGAGGTATGTTCCAGAAACATATATATATATATAGACAGATTCAAAGATGCCAGACAATGCTTGGAATGCGAGCATTAGCAGGTGATTGAATCTTTACAGATCCAGAGATGGGGTAACCCCAGGTTAAAGAGGTGTGAATTGTCTCAAGCCAGGACAGTTGGTAGGATTTTGCAGGCCAGATGGTGGGGGATGAATGTAATGCGACATGAATCCCAGGTCCCGGTTGAGGCCGCACTCGTGTGCGGACCCACGCAAACACGGGGAGAATGTGCAAACTCCACACAGGACAGTGACCCGGGGCCGGGATCGAACCTGGGACCTCGGTGCCGTGAGGCAGCGGTGCTAACCACTGTGCCATCGTGCTGCCCTGGGTGAGGTTAAGTTCTGATGTGGTTCCAGCTCACTGTTTATGATGCATTTTGTCCAACTCTAAGGCATTGGGGCAGGGACACCGTGAACTCTCTCAAAGCCGTGTGAGACCAAACGTGCAGTTGTTAAATTTGCTGATAACGCAAAGGTAGATAGGGAAGTAAGCAGTGAAGAGGACACGAGGAGTCTACAAAGGGGACATAGTTTTGGCAGCTGGAGTATAATGTGGGGAAAATGTGAACCTGTCCAATTTGACGGGAAGAATACAAAAACAGAATGTTGTTCAAATGGAGATAGAGCGGGGGTACAGAGGGATCTGGGTGTCCTGGTCCATGAATTACAATAAGTTAGTTTGCAGGTACAGCAAGTGGTTAGGAAGACAGATGGAATGTCTTTGCTGATTGAAAGGGGAAAGGAATATAAAAGTAAGGATACAAGCAAAATATTGCAGATGCTGGAATTCGCAACAAAAACAGAAATGCTGGAAAGGCTCATCAGGACCATCAGCATCTGTGCACAGAGAACCGGTTACCGTGCACACGCAACACTAACTCTGTGCACATCAGCATCTGTGCACAGAGAACCGGTTACCGTACACACGCAACACTAACTCTGTATATGCTCCATAAAAGTTGGGATGTTTTGCTGCAGTTATACAAGGTATTGGTGGGACCACATCTGGAATACTGCGTACAGTTTTTGTCTCCTTATATAAGAAGGACATCAATGTGCTGGAAGCCATACCGCGAAGGTTCACTCGATTCCTGGGATGTGGGGGTTAGGCAGTTGCGAGGAAAGGTTGGACAGGCTGGGTTTGTATCTGTTGGAGTTTAGAAGGACGAGAGCTGATCTTATTGAAACCGACGATATCCTGACGGGGTGAATTTCGAAAGGATGTTTCCTCTTGTGGGAGAGACTAGAACTAGGGGGACACGTTTACAAATAAGGGTCGCCTATTTAAGAATGGGATGAGAAGAATTATTTTCTCTGAGGGTCGTGAATCTTTGGAACTCTCTACCCCCGAGACTGGTGGAGGCAGGGTCAGTGAATAGTGTTAAGGCTGAGCTAGTTAGATTCTTGACTGACAAAGAGTTTGAAGGTTATTAGGGTCGGGCTGAAAAGTGGAGTTGAAGCCACAATCAGATCAACCATGATCTTATAGAGAGGCGGAGCAGGCTCGAGGGGCTGAATGGCTCCTCCTGCTCCTAATTCATATGTTTGTGTGGATTCTATGATTTCTGTTGGGTGATGATCATAAGATAAGACACTAAAGTTGGCTGGAGTTCAGCAGAATGTAAGGACTTAGACTTTGGAGTTCAGAGGAATGAGGAGGGGTCTCGTAGAAACCTCAAGTTCCAACAGGACTGGACAGGGTGGATGCAGGAAGGATGTTCCCGATGGTGGGGGTGTCCAGAACCAGGGGTCACAGTCCGAGGATACGGGGTAGACCATTTAGGACCGAGATGAGGAGAAATTTCTTCACCCAGAGAGTGGTCGGCCTGTGGAATTCATCACCACAGGAAGCAGTTGAGGCCAAAACATTGTATTTTTTCAGGAAGCAATTAGATGTAGCACTTAGGGCGAAGGGGATCAAAGGATATGGGGGGGAAGTGGGATTCGGCTGTTGAGTTGGATGATGAGCCATGATAATGAATGACGGAGCAGGCTCGAAGGGCCGAATGGCCTCCTCCTGCTCCTAGTTTCTATGTAAAGAAGGCCACACAATTCACCCTGACCCATCCAACCAAAAAGACCCTCCAGTTTGCCCCCCATTCCAACAGTTTCTGAAGTGCCGCCACGATCTGCAGCACTGCTGCTTTAACTAGAAGCCGTTTCGATTTGTTCACCTCATCAGGTGCATGGCGGCTGCTGACGTCCATCCTAAACTTGTCTTTAAGGTGAGACGTGAGAAGTAGTAACCATGTTGTTCTTTCAGCAAGGTGCCCAGATTTGTGCAGATGTTGGCTCCCGAGGGAGCTCTGAATGTGCATGAGGAGGCGTGGAACGCGTATCCGTACTGCCGAACTGGTAAGTGCAATTCCTTCAGATCCTGTGCATTGGACTGGGGCAGAGGTGGGTGGTGAGGGGAGGGCAGTCGACAATTATACTGATGTCCAAATCGTATTGTTATAAACTGAAACCAAGTTGAATTGGCTTGATTATAAACCAATCCTGTTACTGCTGACCTTTAACTTGTGAATCGGGCTTGCGGTTGGTGTGGTGTGGAGCTGATAGGATTCCTTTTCGACGCTCTACCAGCCTAAATCACTGCACTTGCCCTACCAGTCCTCTCAACAGGGACCGACCATCCCTCTCAACAGGGACCGACCATCCCTCTCAACAGGGACCGACCATCCCTCTCAACAGGGACCGACCATCCCTCTCAACAGGGACCGACCATCCCTCTCAACAGGGACCGACCATCCCTCTCAACAGGGACCGACCATCCCTCTCAACAGGGACCGACCATCCCTCTCAACAGGGACCGACCATCCCTCTCAACAGGGACCGACCATCCCTCTCAACAGGGACCGACCATCCCTCTCAACGGGGACCGACCATCCCTCTCAACAGGGACGGACCATCCCTCTCAACGGGGACCGACCATCCCTCTCAACAGGGACGGACCATCCCTCTCAACAGGGACGGACCATCCCTCTCAACAGGGACGGACCATCCCTCTCAACAGGGACCTACCATCCCCCTCAACGGGAACCGACCATCCCTCTCAACAGGGACGGACCATCCCTCTCAACAGGGACGGACCATCCCTCTCAACAGGGACGGACCATCCCTCTCAACAGGGACGGACCATCCCTCTCAACAGGGACCGACCATCCCTCTCAACAGGGACCGACCATCCCTCTCAACAGGGACCGACCATCCCTCTCAACAGTTTCTGTTTCCCCCAGCAGTCAAGTTAATCCATTCACAGTTCCTTCCGACCAGTTTTTCCCACTCCGGTCTGAAGCTCAAAACAGCAAGCTAAATAACCGATAACAAAAAAAAAAGGTAGAAAATCCGTTGTTATCCTTTCAAAGGAAACTTGGTTTGATTTAACATCCAGCCTGGGGCAGCACGGTGGCGCAGTGGTTAGCACTGCGGCCTCACGGCGCCGAGGTCCCAGGTTCGATCCCGGCCCCGGGTCACTGTCCGTGTGGAGTTTGCACATTCTCCCCGTGTCTGCGAGGGTCTCACCCCCACAACCCAAAGATGTGCAGGTGGGTGGATTGGCCATACTAAATTGCCCCGTAACTGGAAAAAATGAATTGGGGACTCTAAATTTATAAAATAAATAAATAAATAACATCCAGCCTAAACTTCTGAAGTGCCCTTCGAGCCATTCCGTACCAGAGAGTCGAGAAGGTGGATCACACCACTCCCTCCAGATCAACCGTGGTGCGAAATGTATTCCGGGGCTTGCAAATGGTACTCATACCCCAAGAATGAAAATTAAAATCGCTTATTGTCAGAAGTAGGCTTCAAATGAAGTTACTGTGAAAAGCCCCTAGTCGCCACATTCCGGCGCCTGTTCGGGGAGGCTGGTACGGGAATTGAACCGTGCTGCTGGCCTGCCTTGGTCTGCTTTCAAAGCCAGCGATTTAGCCCTGTGCTAAACCAACCCTGGAATCTCTTTGGCGAATTTCTGAAGAGTCCTGTTTTTTGGTGGTGGGGGGGTTGGTCAGAGCATGATATTGGGGAGGGTGGGGAGAGAGTGCTGACAGTGTGGTGGGGGTGGGTGGGGGGGTGAGGTTGGGCAGGGCATGTTGGGGAGAGGGGGCACGGGGAGAGTGCTGACAGTGTGGTGGGGGGGGAGAGGAGGTTGGGCAGGGCATGTTGGGGAGAGGGAGCGCGGGGAGAGAGTGCTGACAGTGTGGTGGGTGGGGGGGGGAGAGAGGTTGGGCAGGGCATGTTGGGGAGAGGGAGCGTGGGGAGAGAGTGCTGACAGTGTGGTGGGTGGGTGTGGTTGGGGGGGGAGAGAGGTTGGGCAGGGCATGTTGGGGAGAGAGTGCTGACAGTGGTGGGTGGGTGTGGTTGGGGAAGGGGGAGAGAGGTTGGGCAGGGCATGTTGGGGAGAGGGAGCGCAGGGAGAGAGTGCTGACAGTGTGGTGGGGGGGGGGGAGAGGTTGGGCAGGGCATGTTGGGGAGAGGGAGCGCAGGGAGAGAGTGCTGACAGTGTGGTGGGTGGGTGTGGGTGGGGGGGGGAGAGAGGTTGGGCAGGGCATGTTGGGGAGAGGGAGCGTGGGGAGAGAGTGCTGACAGTGTGGTGGGTGGGGGGGGGAAGAGGTTGGGCAGGGCATGTTGGGGAGAGGGAGCACGGGGAGAGAGTCCTGACAGTGTGGTGGTGGGGGGGGGGGGGAGGTGGGCAGGGCATGTTGGGGAGAGGGAGCGCGGGGAGAGAGTGCTGACAGTGTGGTGTGTGGGTGGGGGGGGGGGGGGGAAGAGGTTGGGCAGGGCATGCTGTTGGTGAGAGGGAGCGCGGGGAGAGAGTGCTGACAGTGTGGTGTGTGGGTGTGGTTGGGGAGGGGGAGAGAGGTTGGGCAGGGCATGTTGGGGAGAGGGAGCGCGGGGAGAGAGTGCGGACAGTGTGGTGGGTGGGTGTGGTGGGGGGGGGAGAGAGAGGTTGGGCAGGGCATGTTGGGGAGAGGAAGCGTGGGGAGAGAGTGCTGACAGTGTGGTGGGTGGGGGGGGGGGGAGAGGTTGGGCAGGGCATGTTGGGGAGAGGGAGCGCAGGGAGAGAGTGCTGACAGTGTGGTGGGTGGGTGTGGTTGGGGGGGGGGGGAGAGAGGTTGGGCAGGGCATGTTGTTGGAGAGAGGAGGCACGGGGAGAGAGTGCTGACAGTGTGGTGGGTGGGTGTGGGTGGGGGGGAGAGAGGTTGGGCAGGGCATGTTGGGGAGAGGGAGCGGGGGGGGGGAGAGAGGTTGGGCAGGGCGTGTTGGGGAGAGGGAGCGCAGGGAGAGAGTGCTGACAGTGTGGTGGGGGGGGGAGAGGTTGGGCAGGGTGTGTTGGGGAGAGGGAGCGCAGGGAGAGAGTGCTGACAGTGTGGTGGGGGGGGGGGGGGGAGGTTGGGCAGGGTGTGTTGGGGAGAGGGAGCGCAGGGAGAGAGTGCTGACAGTGTGGTGGGTGGGTGCGGGTGGGGGGGGAGAGAGGTTGGGCAGGGCATGTTGGGGAGAGGGAGCGCAGGGAGAGAGTGCTGACAGTGTGGTGCGGGGGGGGGGGGGAAGAGGTTGGGCAGGGCATGTTGGGGAGAGGGAGGGCAGGGAGAGAGTGCTGACAGTGTGGTGCGTGGGGGGGGGGAGAGGTTGGGCAGGGCATGTTGGGGAGAGGGAGCGCAGGGAGAGAGTGCTGACAGTGTGGTGTGTGGGTGGGGGGGAGAGAGGTTGGGCAGGGCATGTTGGGGAGAGGGAGCGCGGGGAGAGAGTGCTGACAGTGTGGTGGTGGGTGGGTGGGAGAGGGGGGAGAGGTTGGGCAGGGCATGCTGTTGGGGAGAGTGTGCTGACAGTGTTCTGTATCTGAGTTCTCGATCATTTTAGTTCCTTTGAAATCGATCCTCTTCCAAAGTTCTGCTGCCTTTAAACAGGAGCCCAGTCGACCAATGTCACCTTCCAGGCGAACGCTGCCCCTTTAAGAACACGACTAAAACCCAGCTGCAAGCATCCTCACCTGCTGCTACCCATTGTAAAGGATTGTGCTGAGATGAGTGATGGTGATTAACCTCGCCACACTCTCTGTTCTCTGAAGTGTAATCTGCCACAGATAAAGCAAAGGTAACAAAGATGCCAGACCTGCAGGTCCCTTATTCCTCTTTAATTTATCAGCCGTATTGCAGCGCTGGTGGAATGTGACATTGCCATGACAGTGAAGCGATACTGGATCCCTGCAGTCTGCGATAATAGTGTCACTTCAGAACCGTGTAAATATTTCATTAAGCCTGCAGGCCGATAGGAGCAAACTAGATCAGGCTTGAGCAGAGAAGACCTTTTATAAAATGTGACGGGGCCACTCACCTTTTATTTTGGGTGCTGAATGAGTTTGCAGTGCAGTCACGGGAATGTATGCAAATGCAGCTGACCTTTTGTGCACAGCCTGATCCCTCGAGTAGCAGTGCGATGTGTAACCTGCTCATCACGTGCTGCTCTGGGATGTTTTCTCATCCCCCTGGACATGCAGATTGGAGGGGCGGGGGCCGCATCGGTTTCACATCTCGCCCCTCGAGCACCTCTGACAATGCAGCACTTTCTTGGGATTGCTTTAGTGTGGCGGCCTCGATTACTTTTTAAAATTCATTTGCGGGATGTGGGTGTTGCTGGCTAGGCCAGCATTTGTTGCCCACCTTTAGTTGTCCTTGAGATGGTGGTGGTGAGCTGCCTCCTGTACTGGCACTGGGGGGGTGCAGAGGAGATTCACTAGGTTGATTCCAGAGTGGGGAGGATTGGCTTATGAAGAGAGGCTGAGTAGACTGGGACTGAACTCATTGGAATTTAGAAAAATGAGGGGGGACCTTCTAGAATATAAAATTATGAAGGGAACACATGGGATAGAAGCAGGGAGGTTGTTTCCACTGGCGGGTGAAAGTAGAACTAGGGGGCATAGCCTCAAAATAAGGGGAAGTAGATTTGGGTCTGAGTTGAGGAGGAACTTCTTCACCCAAAGGATCGTGAATCTGTGGAATTCCCTGCCCAGTGAAACAGTTTAGGCTACCTCGTTGAATGTTTTTAAGGCAAACAGAGGTAGATTTTTGAACAGTAAAGGAATTGAGGGTTATGATGAGTGGACGGGTAAGTGGAGCTGAGTCCACAAAACAATCAGCCATGATCTCATTGAATGGCGGAGCAGGCTCGAGGGGCCAGATGACCGACTCCTGCTCCTAGTTCTGGTGTTCTTATGTTCTTGAACCGCTACCTGTTACAAGGTGTATATTGCAGTAAGAACATGTACTGTTAAATAGAGGCCTTGAACCCAAAGCTCGCTCTTCCTCCGTGTGAGGATTCTGATCACTCACTTTTGACCTGCAGTCACATGGGAGAATGCGGCCCGTTTATATTGTAAGAGTCCTTCCTGTTTATTTCCTTTATTCCATTTATTTTATGTTTTATTGTATTAATTTGGTCCATGGACCCATAATCGGAATGTGCCTTTAAGCAGAAGACTCCAGGTTGAAGCAGCCTGCTTGTCAGGACACCCTGTTCCCAGGTTTTGTTCATAGCCAGACTCCTCGGCACTGAGTGGACCTCAGGAACCAGTTTTGGAGGGACTCGGTTTCTCAGGGACAGTGTTCTGCCTGACAACGGTCAGTGATTGGTTCCCGCATGGTGCTTTCTGAGAGAACTGGGCAGAAGTGTTTAGATCCTGGAAGTGAAAGGACCGCTCGTTCTCACTCTCTCTCGAAATGACGCTGAGTCTGAAGAGAAGGAGGCAACCGTGCCAGAGAATATCACCTCCAACCTAGAAGGAAAAAGTATCTGAACGATAGCTGAACTTCAGAACCACATTGCCTGGACGTCATCCCAGGGCATCAAAGACGCTTAGCCTTTTGTTATTTTCTCCCCCCCCCCCCCCCCCCCCACCGTGTGTGTTGTGTGTGTAGCGAGTGGTGTTAGTTCGGGGGAATTGGGAAAGGGGCAGTAGATAGTTATATTTCTGTCCGTTTAATCAATAATGTACATGATAAAAAGTTGCTTGTGCTGTAAAGTACAAACCAGGCGTCTGCAGTTTATTGGGCTTAACAAGGACCTCGGGTATTTTTGTGTGCCCTTCCCCATCTTTCCTTGGAGAGGGCAGGAGTTGAAAATCCGTCTAATTTGCCTCCTGTCACTCAGTTTGGTTCTGATCCAGGGCGAGCATCAAATCTGCCGCGGTTCCTGGACGAGTGTGAGGCTGCCTTCAAAAGCAGTAAACAAAAGGCTGCGTTTCTGCAGCACTCGCCTCGTCAGTAAAGTATGTTGACCAAGACCTTAATTCTCTGCTAACTCGGCGATTGAGAGTTCAAAACCCATCGAGGGATTGGATTCTGTAACTTTGCAATTCTTGGGTTTGCATCGCGTAAAAAGACCTTGAAAGCTGCCAAATCGTCATGGAGAATAAAAGCTCTGGTTCTCCGGGGGGGAAGAGAGCCTGTCGCTCTTGTACGTCACTGTTCCTCGCCCCACAGTGGCCCCAGTACTGACCCTTGGGGCAATGTGGAAAGGCAGTCAATGCTGGGGGCGACCAGATCCTGAGAAAATCAGCAAAAAGCAAAGAAGATATTCATTCTAAAATGAAAGCAAAATACTGTGAAGCTGGAGATTGGAAATGCTGGAAAAACTCAGCAGGTCTGGCAGCATCAGTGGAGAGAGACAGAGTTAACGTTTCAAGGCCAATTGGACTCTTTCAGACAAAAGTGTTTTCAAGCACTTTATGGAAACATTAGTTCAAATTGGTTGGGTTTAATGGTGCAATATCGATGTTGTGATGGGATTGTGGTTCGTGCTGCTGACTGGGTTGTCCACACTGCCTGGCCCATGAGCCACTCTCTGATGTATCGTTCCTGCCAATGTTGCAATGCATTTACACTCCTTTCTTCTCTCTCCTATGTCGCTCTGTGCTGCTGACTCCAGTCATTACGGTGAGTGTCTCTCGAAGAATCAGTCGATGGCGGTGACTACATCTGCAGATGGGGCAGGGCTAGGATCTGATTTTAGTTATAGGACCTCGTCCTCTGGAGTAGCACTTCATCAAACATACAAAATTAGGAGCAGCAACCGGCCCCTCGACCCAGCCCTGCCATTCAACAAGACCGTTATTGTAGCCTCAACTCCACATTCCCTCCTACCTCCAATAACTGACTTTCCGCCCCTTGTTAATCAAGAATCTGTCGAGTTCTTCCTTAAATATAATCAGACACTCTGCTTCGACCGGCTTTTGAGGAAGAGAGTTCCAAAGAAAAATAATTCCCCTCGCCTGTCTTAAACAAGCAAAAATAATTAGTAAACAGTGACCCCTAGTTTGAGGTTCTCCCACAAGAGGAAACATCCTCTCCAAATCCACCCTGTCAAAACCCCTCAGGATCTTGGAGTTTTTAATCAAGACTCCACTTATAAATTACAGCCTCACCTGTCCAACCTTTCCTCATTCCTGGTATTAGTCTAATGAACTCTTTCTGATTGATTGATTGATTTGATTTATTGTCACATGTACCGAAGTACAGTGAAAAGTATTTTTCTGCGGCCGAGGGAACGTACACAGTACGGACATAGTAGACAAAGAGAATAATCGACAGAGAACACTGACAAATGGTACATCGACAAACAGTGATTGGTTACAGTGCGGAACAAGGGGCCACACAAAGCAAATACATGAGCAAGAGCAGCACAGGGCGTCGTGAATAGTGTTCTTACAGGGAACAGATCAGTCCGAGGGGGAGTCGTTGAGGAGTCTTGTAGCTGGGGGGGGGAAGAAGCTGTTCCTATGTCTGGATGTGCGGGATGTCTGAACAGCGTTTAACACATTTACACCCTTCCTTAAATAGTGAGATTCCAAATTTGGTCCCACCAATGTCCTGTACAACTGAATTATAACCTCCCTACTTTTGTCATCAATTCCCAAACAATAAACAGTAACATTCTGTTAGCTGCACCTGGATACCCACATTTTGTGATTCATGCACTAGAACTCCCAGACCCCCCCCCCCCCCCCCACCTCAGAGCTCTGCAATCTCTCACCATTTGGGTAATAAGCTTAATTCTTTATTCTTCCTGCCAAAATAAACAATTTCACATTTGCCCACATTATGCTCCATTTGCCAGATTTTTGCCACCCACCTAACCTATCTGTGTCCCTTTGCAGCCTCCCTACACCCTCTTCACAATTTACTTCCCTACCTATCTTTGGGCCAACAGCAAATTTAGCAACTGTACCTTCAGTCCCTTCATCTAAGTGATTGATATAATTGTAGGAAGTTGAGCCCCCAGCACTGTTCCCTGTGGCACACCACTCCTCACACCCTGCCAACCAGAAATTACCCATTTATGCCCACTCTGTTTCCTGTTAGCCAATCGTTAATCCATGCCCCCTACCCCGTGAGATTTATTTTTCCACAACAACCTTTTATGTGGCACCTTATCAAATGTCTTCTGGAAATCCAAGTACAGTGCATCCACTGGCCCCCCTTTATCTCAGCACATGTGATTCCTTCAAAGAATTCCAATAAATTGATTAAACATAATTTCCCTTTCACAAAACCCATGTTGACTCTCTGGCTGAAAAGTCTTGAATAATAGCTTCTGACATTTTCCTAAGACAGATGTTAGGCTAACTGGCCTGTAGTTTCCTGCATTGTCTCCCTCCCTTTTTGAACAAAAGAGTTACATTTGCTATTTTCCAATCTAATGGAACCTTCCCCAAATCTAGGGAGTTATGGAAAATTCAATCCCCCCGAACCACTTCTTTTAATACCCAAGAATGAAGCCCACCCGGAGCCAGGGATTTGTCAGCCCACAGACCCAACAATATACTCAGCACCACTGCCGTGTGGCACGGTGCTTAGCACTGCTGCCTCACAGTGCCAGGGATCTGGGTTCAATTCCAGCCTCAGGTGACTGTCTGTGCGGAGTCTGCACATCCTCCCCGTGTGTGCGTGGGTTTCCTCCGGGTGCTCCGGTTTCCTCCCACAGTCCAAAGATGCGGGTTAGGTGGATTGGCTGCGATAAATTGCCCTTAGTGTCCAAGGATGTGCAGATTAGGTGGGGTTACGGGGCTAGGATGCGGGATTGGGCCTAGGTAGGGTGCTCTTTCGGAGGGTCGGTTACCCCCCCCCCCGGCATGGACTGTTTATCATTTCCCACTTTAATGCATTCCTCTCTAGTCTTGTCTCCACTCTTCTTGGTTTACCACATCATCCCAAATTTGACCCCGTGTTATTTTAAACCCCTCTCTAGTTGTGCAGCTAGAATACCAGGCCCAGCACGGTTCAGGTATAGATATTCCCAACGGCACAGCCCCCACTTTCTCCGATACTGGTGCCAGTTTCCCACAATCCGGAACCCACTTCTCCCCACACCGTGAACACTTATTTGTGTGGCTAATCTTGTGTGCCCTCTGCCAATTGCAACAGATTGTGGTAATAATCCAGAAATTATTATCTTTGAGGTTCTGCTTAATTTGGTGCCAAGTTCCTCACACTGATGACGCAGAACATCCCTCTTTGTCCTGCTTGTGTCATGGTACCTACATCGACCACAGAAACCTGATCCTGTCCTCCTCCTCTATGAGCTCCTCTATAACCCTGAGCGAGGAATCCTGTCAGCAACATAGCCGCCTCGACACTTGCTCTTTGCTACAGAGAACAATGTCAATCCCCCCCAGCACCATGGTCAGTGAGCCCACCCTCCCCGCAGCCCCCCCACCCGCCCCGCAGCCCCCCCACCCGCCCCGCAGCCCCCCCACCCGCCGCGCAGCCCCCCCACCCTCCCCGCAGCCCCCCCACCCTCCCCGCAGCCCCCCCACCCTCCCCGCAGCCCCCCCACCCTCCCCGCAGCCCCCCCACCCTCCCCGCAGCCCCCCCACCCTCCCCGCGGCCCCCCCACCCTCCCCGCGGCCCCCCCACCCTCCCCGCGGCCCCCCCACCCTCCCCGCGGCCCCCCCACCCTCCCCGCGGCCCCCCCACCCTCCCCACGGCCCCCCCACCCTCCCCGCGGCCCTCCCCACCCTCCCCGCGGCCACCTCACCCTCCCCGCGGCCCTCCCCGCCCTCCCCGCGGCCCCCCCACCCTCCCCGCGGCCCTCCCCACCCTCCCCGCGGCCCTCCCCACCCTCCCCGCGGCCCTCCCCACCCTCCCCGCGGCCCTCCCCACCCTCCCCGCGGCCCTCCCCACCCTCCCCGCGGCCCTCCCCACCCTCCCCGCGGCCCTCCCCGCGGCCCCCCCACCCTCCCCGCGGCCCCCCCCACCCTCCCCGCGGCCCCCCCACCCTCCAACTTTATTCACCAAAATCTATCAGCATAACCTTCCGTTCCCGCCTCCCTCACGTTTATCTAATGTCTGCTACTCTCTTCACCCACTCCCTGTGACCGACACCGAGATAGTTTCAGACTGTTGGGGGAGAGATGGGAGATTCCTGCTGCGGCCAGGCCAGTTGCAAGTGGAGGCTGTCAGTGGGCTGACGGGACGTCTGTTTGAGAGTTCCACTGTCTCACAAGATTTCTGCACAACCTGCCTCTTAAATGATTTGTTATAGAATCCCTACAGCGCAGAAGGAGGCCATTGAGCCTATCAAGCCTGTACTGACCCTCTGAAAGAGCACCCGACCCAGGACCTCTCTCCCTCCCTATCCCTGTAACACCACCCGACCTGCACATCTTTGGGCATATATACTGTTATGGAAGAGGTGTTTTCAGAACCCCAAAATGTATCATGGCGTTCAACCAACTCTTCCCCCCCCCCCCCCCCCTTTAATGGATTGTTGCTTTTGAAGCACACGGCTTGTTCCCCAGGTGTGGGATTACAATTCTGGACACGTGGTTTTTAAAACAAAACAATGTTTATTCCATGAACTCAAATTAACCTTTTAAATAAACATTGGATCTCTTACCAGCCCTTCAAAGATAACCCCGAAAATAATACAACACTACCCAATCCTGCAAACTGTTCCTTTACACATCCAAAAGACTTAACAAATCCTTCAAACAGAAGCACATTAGATTTATATTCAATACTGAGACCTTTTTACAATTCCGATTTCACCAAAGGATTAAGAGATAGTCCTTCATGGCAGAGATCACCAGCAATGCAGCTCACAGCCAAAAATACAGTCGCACCCAAGCTGCCGTCTCAAACTAAAACCCAAAAAGCCGAAGTGAGCTCGGCTCCCCCCCCCTCCTGTGACATCACTTCAGTAATATGATCAGCTTCATTTCTTAAAGGTACATTTCTTAAACATCCAATTCTTAAAGGCACTCACATGACAATACCACGTCACTGTTTTAAAAATAAAGGGTCCCTCGTTTAAGACGGGATGAGAAGGAATTTGAGAGGGTGGTTTCCTCAAAAGGCGGTAGAAGCAGAATCTTTGAATATGTTTAAGGCAGAGCTGGATCGATTCTTCATTAGCAAAGCGGTGAAAGGTTGTCGGGTGGGGGGGGGGGTCAGCAGGAAAGTAGGGTGGAGCTCACAATCCAGCTGCAATCTTCTTTTTTTAAAAATATATTTATTAAAGTTTTTTAACACAATTTTTCTCCCTTACAAACACTAACCCCCCCCCCGTAACAAAAAAAAAACGAGAAATCGCGCAGAGCAAGATATATACATGGCAAAATGATATATTTACACAGCTTTGTACACTGGCCCTCACCCGTACGTGCCAGTTTCCCCAACCCTTCATGTTATCTCTTGCTCATCCACCCTCCCAGGCAGTCCCCCCTTCCCCCCCCCCCCCCCGCTCCTCCCCCCCCCCCCCCCCCCCCCCCCCCCCCCCCCCCAAGGTTGCTGCTGCTGACCGACCTTCATCTAACGCTCTGCGAGATAGTCTAGGAACGGTTGCCACCGCCTGTAGAACCCCTGCGCAGACCCTCTCAAGGCGAACTTAATCCTCTCCAACTTTATGAACCCAGCCATGTCATTTATCCAGGCCACCAGGCTGGGGGGCTTCGCCTCCTTCCACATTAGCAAGATCCTTCGACGGGCTACTAGGGACGCAAAGGCCAGAATGCTGGCCTCTTTCGCTTCCTGCACTCCCGGTTCGTCCACTACTCCAAATATTGCTAGCCCCCAGCTTGGCTTGACCCGGACTTTCACCACCTGAGATATTGCTCCCGCCACTCCTCTCCAGAACCCCTCCAGTGCCGGGCATGACCAAAACATATGGACATGGTTCGCCGGGCTCCCTGAGCACCTTCCACATTTGTCCTCTACCCCAAAGAACCTACTCAACCTCGCCACCGTCAAGTGCGCTCTGTGGACCACCTTAAATTGTATCAGGCTGAGCCTGGCACATGAGGAGGAGGAATTAACCCTACCTAGGGCATCAGCCCACAGCCCTTCCTCGATCTCCTCCCCCAGCTCCTCCTCCCATTTACCCTTCAACTCTTCTACCAGCGCTTCCCCCTCTTCTTTCAACTCCTGGTGTATTTCCGACACCTTGCCCTCCCCGACCCATACACCCGAGATCACCCTATCTTGAACTTCTTGTGACGGGAGCAATGGGAATTCCCTCACCTGTCGCCTCACAAAAGCCCTCACCTGCATATATCTAAAGGCATTTCCCGGGGGTAACTCTAACTTCTCCTCCAGTGCCCCTAGGCTCGCAAACGTCCCGTCGATGAACAGGTCCCCCATTCTTCCAATCCCCGCCCAATGCCAGCTCTGGAACCCCCCGTCCATCTTCCCCGGGACAAACCGGTGGTTACCCCTGATCGGGGACCACACCGATGCTCCCATTGCACCCCGGTGCCGTCTCCACTGGCCCCAGATCCTGAGCGTTGCCGCCACCACCGGGCTCGTGGTATACTTTGTCGGCGAGAGCGGCAGCGGTGCCGTCACCAACGCCCCCAGGCTCGTTCCTTTACAGGACGCCATCTCCATCCTCTTCCATGCCGCCCCCTCTCCCTCCATCACCCACTTGCGGATCATCGCCACATTTGCTGCCCAGTAGTAGCTCCCCAGGTTTGGCAGCGCCAACCCTCCTCGGCCCCTACTGCGTTCCAGGAACCCTCTCCTTACTCTCGGGGTCTTATTCGCCCACACAAACCCCATAATACTCCTGCCTACTCTCCTAAAAAAGGCCTTAGTGATCATGATGGGAAGGCACTGAAACACAAACAGAAACCTCGGAAGGAGCACCATTTTGACCGACTGCACTCTACCCGCCAGCGAGAGCGGTAACATGTCCCATCTTTTGAAATCCTCCTCCATTTGCTCCACCAACCTCGTCAGATTCAGTTTATGTCGGGTCCCCCAACTCCTGGCTATCTGGATCCCCAGATACCGAAAGCTCCCCTCCGCCCTCCTCAGCGGTAGGTCCCCTATCCCTCTTTCTTGGTCCCCCGCCTGTAATACAAAGAGCTCACTCTTCCCTACATTGAGCTTATAGCCCGAAAACTCCCAAAACTCCCTTAGAGTCTGCATGACCTCCACCATCCCCTCCATTGGATCCGCCACGTACAGCAACAGGTCATCCGCATATAGCGACACCCGATGCTCTTCTCCCCCTCGGACCACCCCCCTCCATTTATTAGACTCCCTCAATGACATGGCCAATGGTTCGATCGCCAATGCGAACGACAGGGGGGACAGGGGGCACCCCTGCCTCGTCCCTCGGTACAGTCGAAAGTACTCCGACCTCCGCCGGTTCGTCACTACACTCGCCATCGGGGCTCTGTAAAGGAGCTTAACCCAGCTGATAAACCCTACCCCGAACCCAAACCTATGCAGCATCTCCCAGAGGTACTCCCACTCTACTCGGTCCAAGGCCTTCTCCACGTCCATAGCTGCCACTATCTCCGCCTCTCCCTCCTCCGTTGGCATCATTATCATGTTTAAGAGCCGCCGCACATTGGTGTTTAGTTGCCTGCCCTTTACAAATCCCGTCTGGTCCTCGTGGATTACCCCTGGGACACAGTCCTCGATCCTCGTGGCCAGCACTTTTGCCAGCAACTTTGCATCCACATTGAGGAGCGAGATCAGCCTGTCCGATCCACATTGCAGTGGGTCCTTGTCCCGCTTTAGGATCAAAGAAATTGTCGCTTCCGACATTGTCGGGGGCAGGGTCCCCTCCTCTCTTGCCTCATTAAAGGTCCTCACCAGTAGCGGGGCCTACAGGTCTGCGTACTTCCTGTAGAACTCCACCGGGAATCCGTCCGGTCCCGGGGCCTTCCCCGCCTGCATGCTCCCCAAACCCTTGCTCAGCTCCTCCAACCCAATTGGTGCCCCCAAACCAGCCACCTATTGCTCCTCCACCCTTGGGAATCTCAGCTGATCTAGGAATCGTCTCATCCCCTCTTCCCCCGCTGGGGTCTGGGATCTGGACAGTTCTTCATAAAAGGCCTTGTTTATTTTCGTCGCACTCCGAACCGTGGCTCCCCTTCCATCTTTGACTCCCCCTATTTCCCTCGCTGCCATCCTCTTACGGAGCTGGTGTGCCAGCATCCGACTAGCCTTTTCCCCATACTTGTAGGTCGCCCCCTGCGCTTTCCTCCACTGTACCTCCGCCTTCCCTGTGGTCAGCAGGTCAAACTCCGTCTGGAGCCGTCGTCTTTCCCCAAGTAATCTTTCCTCCGGGGCCTCTGCGTATCTCCTGTCCACTCTCAAAATCTCCCCCACTAACCGCTCCCTTTCCATACCCTCTGTCTTCTCCCTGTGAGCCCTAATGGAAATTAGCTCTCCCCTGATCACCGCCTTCAACGCCTCCCATACCACCCCCACCTCCCCGTTGTCGTTGGCCTCCAAGCACCTTTCGATACACCCCCTCGCCTTCCCACACACCACCTCGTCCGCCAGCAGTCCCACATCCAGCCGCCACAACGGGCGTTGGTCCCTCTCCTCTCCCAGCTCCAGTTCCACCCAATGCGGGGCATGGTCCGAAACGACTATAGCCGAATACTCCGTCCCCTCCACCCTCGGGATGAGCGCCCTACCCAGAACAAAGAAATCTATCCGGGAGTAGGCTTTGTGTACATGGGAGAAGAAAGAAAATTCCCTGGCCTGAGGCCATGCAAACCGCCATGGGTCCACTCCCCCCATCTGATCCATAAACCCCCGAAGTACCTCGGCCGCCGCCGGCCTCTTTCCAGTCCTTGATTTGGAGCGGTCCAGTGCTGGATCCAACACTGTATTGAAGTCCCCTCCCATTATCAGGCCTTCTATCTCCAGGTCCGGAATGCGCCCCAACATGCGCTTCATGAATCCTGCATCATCCCAGTTCGGGGCGTATACGTTTACCAACACCACCCACGTCCCTTGCAGCCTACCGCTCACCATTACATAGCGCCCCCCATTGTCCGCTACAATAGTCTTGGCCTCAAATGACACCCGCTTTCCCACCAATATTGCCACCCCTCTATTCTTCGCGTCCAGTCCCGAGTGGAATACCTGTCCTACCCATCCCTTTCTTAACCTGACCTGGTCCGCCACCTTCAGGTGAGTCTCTTAGAGCATGGCCACGTCCGCCTTCAATCCCTTTAAGTGCGCGAACACTCGAGCCCTCTTCACCGGCCCATTCAGGCCCCTCACATTCCACTTTATCAGCCGGATTGGAGGGGCTCTCAACCCCCCCCCCCCCCCCCCCCCCCCCCCCCCCCCCCCATGCCCCGCCGACTAGCCATCTCCTTTTTTGGGCCAGTCCCGTGTCCACGCCTCCCTCACCCTCCAGTCCCCCAGAGGGGGGACCCCCGTCCCGACCACCTCTTCTGTGTCCCATTCCCTTTCGGCCAGTGCAGCAGCAACCCTTTCCCCCCCCCCCCCCCCCTCCCCTCCCCCCCCTCTAGACCCCTGCCTAGCCAGCTGCAAGCTTCTTGAATGGTGGAGCAGAGTCAAGGGGCCGAGTGGCCACCTCCTCCTGATTCATGTGTTTGAATATCAAATAACAAATCTGCGCCATGAGTATCAAAATAGTGGGCCTGAAAACCTACTCTTTACCTACTCTTTACCTACTCTTTACCTACTCTTTACCTACTCTTTACCTACTCTTTACCTACTCTTTACCATGCCAGTTGAGCCCTTTGATGGATTGAAACAGTTCAATCCCTGGGTGCTTTGCCTCAGGAGAACCATCACAAAGCCAATTGTGAAAGAAACTCTGCAGGATGCACTTTTCGGACCCTGTTGCAGGCAGCGGCGTTCTTCAGGAACATCCCTGTTTCCTTGAGAATTTAGACCCTTCTGCCCTTGTACAATCTCCAATAAGGAAACCCCGATCGGTGGGCCAACGAGAAACCCAAAACGTGGCTGAGGAAGAAGAGCTGATCCCGAATAGGACTGACTGAATTCCCCAACCGGCAGATACCAGCACAAAGAAAACCCCACTTTGCTGAGTTACCATGCCTAACATGCACCCTAACTTCCAGATTGAATTTTAGGAAAACTAATGTGCATTATATTTGGAAAGATTATGATAGGCCCCCCTCTGTACAGAATAAAACTGATTACAGAGCAACTAACATTGAGAAACACGCACACCTCTTTGATTCCGATAGGGAGTTGGAAAACCTTAGGAAGAACTTGGGGGGGTGTGGGGAGGGGGGTCTCCAGGTCCGTGGTCGGAAGGGAAAGAAGATGCAGAGACCTCCCTTGTTTCCCGAGTTCCCAGCTCTGTCACCGGCCAGTCTCCCATCTCCCTGCTCCTCGCACCATCACTCCTCAAACAGCAAGACGTGGCATGTTGCAGCCCTGGCTGTGACCCCAACCCTGCCACAGTTGAAGCCCCCACTGCCATTCGCAGCCTTGTCTCTCACAGGAGGCAGCTGCTTCTGCAGCAGCCCGGTGGAATATCTGAAACTGGACACTGGAGAAAGAGGATGAAATGGGTATTTCAGCAACGGGAGCGAGGGTGAAACTGGACCAGGGAGAGGTTGAGGTTCTCTGCCCCACTCTGTGTGCAGCAGTCGTCTCCTGAATCAGCAGCGTTTGTGTGCGCTCAGTTCTTTGTCATTGTAATTTGGGAACAAAACTCACAGCTAAACACTTTCAATCTTCATCTGACAGAACGAATATATGAAGGATGACTTTCTGCTCAAAATTGAAACTTGGCACAAGTCTGACATGGGAAACACAGAGAATGTGAGTAACAAGCCTGTCCGCACCAGTACTGTACCCCAGTGTTATACAGTGACAGACCCATCCCCACCAGTACTGTACCCCAGTGTTATACAGTGACAGACCCGTCCCCACCAGTACTGTACCCCAGTGTTATACAGACACAGACCCGTCCCCACCAGTACTGTATCCCAGTGTTACACAGTGACAGACCCATCCCCACCAGTACTGTACCCCAGTGTTATACAGTGACACCCATCCCCACCAGTACTGTACCCCTGTGTTATACAGTGACAGACCCGTCCCCACCAGTACTGTACCCCAGTGTTATCCAGTGACAGACCCATCCCCACCAGTACTGTACCCCAGTGTTATACAGCGACAGACCCGTCCCCACCAGTACTGTACCCCAGTGTTATACAGTGACAGGCCCTTCCCCACCAGTACTGTACCCCAGTGTTATACAGTGACAGACCCTTCCCCACCAGTACTGTATCCCAGTGTTATACAGTGACAGACACGTCCCCACCAGTACTGTACCCCAGTGTTATACAGTGACAGACCCTTCCCCACCAGTACTGTATCCCAGTGTTATACAGTGACAGACCCTTCCCCACCAGTACTGTACCCCAGTGTTATACAGTGACAGACCCGTCCCCACCAGTACTGTACCCCAGTGTTATACAGTGACAGACCCGTCCCCACCAGTACTGTACCCCAGTGTTATACAGTGACAGACCCGTCCCCACCAGTACTGTACCCCAGTGTTATACAGCGACAGACCCGTCCCCACCAGTACTGTACCCCAGTGTTATACAGTGACAGACCCGTCCCCACCAGTACTGTACGCCAGTGTTATACAGTGACAGACCCGTCCCCACCAGTACTGTACCCCAGTGTTATACAGTGACAGACCCGTCCCCACCAGTACTGTACCCCAGTGTTATACAGTGACAGACCCGTCCCCACCAGTACTGTACCCCAGTGTTATACAGTGACAGACCCGTCCCCACCAGTACTGTACCCCAGTGTTATACAGTGACAGACCCGTCGCCACCAGTACTGGACCCCAGTGTTATACAGTGACAGACCCATCCCCACCAGTACTGTACCCCAGTGTTATACAGTGACAGACCCGTCCCCACCAGTACTGTACCCCAGTGTTATACAGTGACAGACCCGTCCCCACCAGTACTGTACCCCAGTGTTATACAGTGACAGACCCTTCCCCACCAGTACTGTACCCCAGTGTTATACAGTGACGGACCCGTCCCCACCAGTACTGTACCCCAGTGTTATACAGTGACAGACCCGTCCCCACCAGTACTGTACCCCAGTGTTATACAGTGACGGACCCGTCCCCACCAGTACTGTACCCCAGTGTTATACAGTGACAGACCCGTCCCCACCAGTACTGTACCCCAGTGTTACACAGTGACTGACCCGTCCCCACCAGTACTGTACCCCAGTGTTATACAGTGACAGACCCGTCCCCACCAGTACTGTACCCCAGTGTTATACAGTGACAGACCCGTCCCCACCAGTACTGTACCCCAGTGTTATACAGTGACAGACCCGTCCCCACCAGTACTGTATCCCAGTGTTATACAGTGACAGACCCGTCCCCACCAGTACTGTACCCCAGTGTTATACAGTGACAGACCCGTCCCCACCAGTACTGTACCCCAGTGTTATACAGTGACAGACGCGTCCCCACCAGTACTGTACCCCAATGTTACACAGTGACAGACCCACCCCCACCAGTACTGTACCCCAGTGTTATACAGTGACAGACCCGTCCCCACCAGTACTGTACCCCAGTGTTATACAGTGACAGACCCGTCCCCACCAGTACTGTATCCCAGTGTTATACAGTGACAGACCCGTCCCCACCAGTACTGTATCCCAGTGTTATACAGTGACAGACCCGTCCCCACCAGTACTGTACCCCAGTGTTATACAGTGACAGACCCGTCCCCACCAGTACTGTACCCCAGTGTTATACAGTGACAGACCCGTCCCCACCAGTACTGTACCCCAGTGTTATACAGTGACAGACCCGTCCCCACCAGTACTGTATCCCAGTGTTATACAGTGACAGACCCGTCCCCACCAGTACTGTACCCCAGTGTTATACAGTGACAGACCCGTCCCCACCAGTACTGTACCCCAGTGTTATACAGTGACAGACGCGTCCCCACCAGTACTGTACCCCAATGTTACACAGTGACAGACCCACCCCCACCAGTACTGTACCCCAGTGTTATACAGTGACAGACCCGTCCCCACCAGTACTGTACCCCAGTGTTATACAGTGACAGACCCGTCCCCACCAGTACTGTATCCCAGTGTTATACAGTGACAGACCCGTCCCCACCAGTACTGTATCCCAGTGTTATACAGTGACAGACCCGTCCCCACCAGTACTGTACCCCAGTGTTATACAGTGACAGACCCGTCCCCACCAGTACTGTACCCCAGTGTTATACAGTGACAGACCCGTCCCCACCAGTACTGTACCCCAGTGTTATACAGTGACAGACCCGTCCCCACCAGTACTGTACCCCAGTGTTCTACAGTGACAGACACGTCCCCACCAGTACTGTACCCCAGTGTTATACAGTGACAGACCCGTCCCCACCAGTACTGTACCCCAGTGTTATACAGGGACAAACCCGTTCCCACCAGTACTGTACCCCAGTGTTATACAGTGACAGACACGTCCCCACCAGTACTGTACCCCAGTGTTATACAGTGACAGACCCGTCCCCACCAGTACTGTACCCCAGTGTTATACAGGGACAGACGCATCCCCACCAGTACTGTACCCCAGTGTTATACAGTGACAGACCTGTCCCCACCAGTACTGTACCCCAGTGTTATACAGGGACAAACCCGTCCCCACCAGTACTGTACCCCAGTGTTATACAGGGACAGACCCAGCCCCACCAGTACTGTACCCCAGTGTTATACAGTGACAGACCTGTCCCCACCAGTACTGTACCCCAGTGTTATACAGTAACAGACCCATCCCCACCAGTACTGTACCCCAGTGTTATACAGGGACAAACCCGTCCCCACCAATACTGTACCCCAGTGTTATACAGTGACAGACACGTCCCCACCAGTACTGTACCCCAGTGTTCTACAGTGACAGACCCGTCCCCACCAGTACTGTACCCCAGTGTTATACAGTGACAGACGCGTCCCCACCAGTACTGTACCCCAGTGTTATATAGTGACAGACCCGTCCCCACCAGTACTGTACCCCAGTGTTATACAGTGACAGACCCGTCCCCACCAGTACTGTACCCCAGTGTTATCCAGTGACAGACCCATCCCCACCAGTACTGTACCCCAGTGTTATACAGCGACAGACCCGTCCCCACCAGTACTGTACCCCAGTGTTATACAGTGACAGGCCCTTCCCCACCAGTACTGTACCCCAGTGTTATACAGTGACAGACCCTTCCCCACCAGTACTGTATCCCAGTGTTATACAGTGACAGACACGTCCCCACCAGTACTGTACCCCAGTGTTATACAGTGACAGACCCTTCCCCACCAGTACTGTATCCCAGTGTTATACAGTGACAGACCCTTCCCCACCAGTACTGTACCCCAGTGTTATACAGTGACAGACCCGTCCCCACCAGTACTGTACCCCAGTGTTATACAGTGACAGACCCGTCCCCACCAGTACTGTACCCCAGTGTTATACAGTGACAGACCCGTCCCCACCAGTACTGTACCCCAGTGTTATACAGCGACAGACCCGTCCCCACCAGTACTGTACCCCAGTGTTATACAGTGACAGACCCGTCCCCACCAGTACTGTACCCCAGTGTTATACAGTGACAGACCCGTCCCCACCAGTACTGTACCCCAGTGTTATACAGTGACAGACCCGTCCCCACCAGTACTGTACCCCAGTGTTATACAGTGACAGACCCGTCCCCACCAGTACTGTACCCCAGTGTTATACAGTGACAGACCCGTCCCCACCAGTACTGTACCCCAGTGTTATACAGTGACAGACCCGTCGCCACCAGTACTGGACCCCAGTGTTATACAGTGACAGACCCATCCCCACCAGTACTGTACCCCAGTGTTATACAGTGACAGACCCGTCCCCACCAGTACTGTACCCCAGTGTTATACAGTGACAGACCCGTCCCCACCAGTACTGTATCCCAGTGTTATACAGTGACAGACCCGTCCCCACCAGTACTGTACCCCAGTGTTATACAGTGACAGACCCGTCCCCACCAGTACTGTACCCCAGTGTTATACAGTGACAGACGCGTCCCCACCAGTACTGTACCCCAATGTTACACAGTGACAGACCCACCCCCACCAGTACTGTACCCCAGTGTTATACAGTGACAGACCCGTCCCCACCAGTACTGTACCCCAGTGTTATACAGTGACAGACCCGTCCCCACCAGTACTGTATCCCAGTGTTATACAGTGACAGACCCGTCCCCACCAGTACTGTATCCCAGTGTTATACAGTGACAGACCCGTCCCCACCAGTACTGTACCCCAGTGTTATACAGTGACAGACCCGTCCCCACCAGTACTGTACCCCAGTGTTATACAGTGACAGACCCGTCCCCACCAGTACTGTACCCCAGTGTTATACAGTGACAGACCCGTCCCCACCAGTACTGTATCCCAGTGTTATACAGTGACAGACCCGTCCCCACCAGTACTGTACCCCAGTGTTATACAGTGACAGACCCGTCCCCACCAGTACTGTACCCCAGTGTTATACAGTGACAGACGCGTCCCCACCAGTACTGTACCCCAATGTTACACAGTGACAGACCCACCCCCACCAGTACTGTACCCCAGTGTTATACAGTGACAGACCCGTCCCCACCAGTACTGTACCCCAGTGTTATACAGTGACAGACCCGTCCCCACCAGTACTGTATCCCAGTGTTATACAGTGACAGACCCGTCCCCACCAGTACTGTATCCCAGTGTTATACAGTGACAGACCCGTCCCCACCAGTACTGTACCCCAGTGTTATACAGTGACAGACCCGTCCCCACCAGTACTGTACCCCAGTGTTATACAGTGACAGACCCGTCCCCACCAGTACTGTACCCCAGTGTTATACAGTGACAGACCCGTCCCCACCAGTACTGTACCCCAGTGTTATACAGTGACAGACACGTCCCCACCAGTACTGTACCCCAGTGTTATACAGTGACAGACCCGTCCCCACCAGTACTGTACCCCAGTGTTATACAGGGACAAACCCGTTCCCACCAGTACTGTACCCCAGTGTTATACAGTGACAGACACGTCCCCACCAGTACTGTACCCCAGTGTTATACAGTGACAGACCCGTCCCCACCAGTACTGTACCCCAGTGTTATACAGGGACAGACGCATCCCCACCAGTACTGTACCCCAGTGTTATACAGTGACAGACCTGTCCCCACCAGTACTGTACCCCAGTGTTATACAGGGACAAACCCGTCCCCACCAGTACTGTACCCCAGTGTTATACAGGGACAGACCCAGCCCCACCAGTACTGTACCCCAGTGTTATACAGTGACAGACCTGTCCCCACCAGTACTGTACCCCAGTGTTATACAGTAACAGACCCATCCCCACCAGTACTGTACCCCAGTGTTATACAGGGACAAACCCGTCCCCACCAATACTGTACCCCAGTGTTATACAGTGACAGACACGTCCCCACCAGTACTGTACCCCAGTGTTCTACAGTGACAGACCCGTCCCCACCAGTACTGTACCCCAGTGTTATACAGTGACAGACGCGTCCCCACCAGTACTGTACCCCAGTGTTATATAGTGACAGACCCGTCCCCACCAGTACTGTACCCCAGTGTTATACAGTGACAGACACGTCCCCACCAGTACTGTACCCCAGTGTTATACAGTGACAGGCCCGTCCCCACCAGTACTGTACCCCAGTGTTATACAGTGACAGACCTGTCCCCACCAGTACTATACCCCAGTGTTATACAGTAACAGACCCATCCCCACCAGTACTGTACCCCAGTGTTATACAGTGACAGACCCGTCCCCACCAGTACTGTACCCCAGTGTTATACAGTGACAGGCCCGTCCCCACCAGTACTGTACCCCAGTGTTATACAGTGACAGACCCGTCCCCACCAGACTGTACCGCAGTGTTATACAGTGACAGACCCGTCCCCACCAGCACTGTACCCCAGTGTTATACAGTGACAGACCCGTCTCCACCAGTACTGTACCCCAGTGTTATACAGTGACAGACCCGTCCCCACTAGTACTGTACCCCAGTGTTATACAGTGACAGACCCATCTCCACCAGTACTGTACCCCAGTGTTATTCAGCGACAGACCCGTCCCCACCAGTACTGTACCCCAGTGTTATACAGTGACAGACCTGTCCCCACCAGTACTATACCCCAGTGTTATACAGTAACAGACCCATCCCCACCAGTACTGTACCCCAGTGTTATACAGTGACAGGCCCGTCCCCACCAGTACTGTACCCCAGTGTTATACAGTGACAGACCTGTCCCCACCAGTACTATACCCCAGTGTTATACAGTAACAGACCCATCCCCACCAGTACTGTACCCCAGTGTTATACAGTGACAGACCCGTCCCCACCAGTACTGTACCCCAGTGTTATACAGTGACAGACCCGTCCCCACCAGTACTGTACCCCAGTGTTATACAGTGACAGACCCATCTCCACCAGTACTGTACCCCAGTGTTATTCAGCGACAGACCCGTCCCCACCAGTACTGTACCCCAGTGTTATACAGTGACAGACCTGTCCCCACCAGTACTATACCCCAGTGTTATACAGTAACAGACCCATCCCCACCAGTACTGTACCCCAGTGTTATACAGTGACAGGCCCGTCCCCACCAGTACTGTACCCCAGTGTTATACAGTGACAGACCTGTCCCCACCAGTACTATACCCCAGTGTTATACAGTAACAGACCCATCCCCACCAGTACTGTACCCCAGTGTTATACAGTGACAGACCCGTCCCCACCAGTACTGTACCCCAGTGTTATACAGTGACAGACCCGTCCCCACCAGTACTGTACCCCAGTGTTATACAGTGACAGACCCGTCCCCACCAGTACTGTACCGCAGTGTTATACAGTGACAGACCCGTCCCCACCAGCACTGTACCCCAGTGTTATTCAGCGACAGACCCGTCCCCACCAGTACTGTACCCCAGTGTTATACAGTAACAGACCGTCCCCACCAGTACTGTACCCCAGTGTTATACAGTGACAGACCCGTCCCCACCAGTACTGTACCCCAGTGTTATACAGTGACAGACCCGTCCCCACCAGTACTGTACCCTAGTGTTACAGTGACAGACCCGTCCCCACCAGTACTGTATCCCAGTGTTATACAGTGACAGACCCGTCCCCACCAGTACTGTACCCCAGTGTTATACAGTGACAGACCCGTCCCCACCAGTACTGTACCCCAGTGTTATACAGTGACAGACCAGTCCCCACCAGTACTGTACCCCAGTGTTATACAGTGACAGACCCGTCCCCACCAGTACTGTACCCCAGTGTTATACAGTGACAGACCCGTCCCCACCAGTACTGTACCCCAGTGTTATACAGTGACAGACCAGTCCCCACCAGTACTGTACCCCAGTGTTATACAGTGACAGACCAGTCCCCACCAGTACTGTACCCCAGTGTTATACAGTGACAGACCCGTCCCCACCAGTACTGTACCCCAGTGTTATACAGTGACAGACCCGTCCCCACCAGTACTGTACCCCAGTGTTATACAGTGACAGACCCGTCCCCACCAGTACTGTACCCCAGTGTTATACAGTGACAGTCCCGTCCCCACCAGTACTGTATCCCAGTGTTATACAGTGACAGACCCGTCCCCACCAGCCCTGTACCCCAGTGTTACAGTGACAGACCCGTCCCCACCAGCCCTGTACCCCAGTGTTACAGTGACAGACCCGTCCCCAACACTGTCCCCAGTGTTATTCAGTGACAGACCCGTCCCCACCAGTACTGTACCCCAGTGTTAGACAGTGACAGACCCGTCCCCACCAGTACTGTACCCCAGTGTTATACAGTGACAGACCCGTCCCCACCAGTACTGTACCCCAGTGTTATACAGTGACAGACCCGTCCCCACCAGTACTGTACCCCAGTGTTATACAGTGACAGTCCCGTCCCCACCAGTACTGTACCCCAGTGTTACAGTGACAGACCGGTCCCCACCAGTACTGTATCCCAGTGTTATACAGTGACAGACCCGTCCCCACCAGTACTGTACCCCAGTGTTATACAGTGATAGACCCGTCCCCACCAGTACTGTACCGCAGTGTTATACAGTGACAGACCCATCCCCACCAGTACTGTACCCCAGTGTTATACAGTGATAGACCCGTCCCCACCAGTACTGTACCGCAGTGTTATACAGTGACAGACCCATCCCCACCAGTACTGTACCCCAGTGTTATACAGTGACAGACCCGTCCCCACCAGTACTGTACCCCAGTGTTACAGTGACAGACCCATCCCCACCAGTACTGTACCCCAGTGTTATACAGTGACAGACCGGTCGCCACCAGTACTGTACCCCAGTGTTATACAGAGACAGACCCGTCCCCACCAGTACTGTATCCCAGTGTTATACAGTGACAGACCCGTCCCCACCAGTACTGTACCCCAGTGTTATACAGTGACAGACCCATCCCCACCAGTACTGTACCCCAGTGTTATACAGTGACAGACCCGTCCCCACCAGTACTGTACCCCAGTGTTATACAGTGACAGACCCGTCCCCACCAGTACTGTACCCCAGTGTTATACAGTGACAGACCCGTCCCCACCAGTACTGTACCCCAGTGTTACAGTGACAGACCCGTCCCCACCAGTACTGTATCCCAGTGTTATACAGTGACAGACACATCCCCACCAGTACTGTACCCCAGTGTTATACAGTGATAGACCCGTCCCCACCAGTACTGTACCGCAGTGTTATACAGTGACAGACCCATCCCCACCAGTACTGTACCCCAGTGTTATACAGCGACAGACCCGTCCCCACCAGTACTGTACCCCAGTGTTACAGTGACAGACCCGTCCCCACCAGTACTGTACCCCAGTGTTACAGTGACAGACCCATCCCCACCAATACTGTACCCCAGTGTTACAGTGACAGACCCGTCCCCACCAGCCCTGTACCCCAGTGTTACACAGTGACAGACCCGTCCCCACCAGTACTGTACC
Source organism: Scyliorhinus torazame (assembly GCF_047496885.1). Taxonomy (NCBI): domain Eukaryota; kingdom Metazoa; phylum Chordata; class Chondrichthyes; order Carcharhiniformes; family Scyliorhinidae; genus Scyliorhinus; species Scyliorhinus torazame. Next base: position 222,353,760 of record NC_092718.1, read on the forward strand.
CCAGTGTTACAGTGACAGACCCTCCCCACCAGTACTGTACCCCAGTGTTACAGTGACAGACCCATCCCCACCAGCCCTGTACCCCAGTGTTACACAGTGACAGACCCGTCCCCACCAGTACTGTATCCCAGTGTTATACAGTGACAGACCCGTCCCCACCAGTACTGTATCCCAGTGTTATACAGTGACAGACCCGTCCCCACCAGTACTGTACCCCAGTGTTATACAGTGACAGACCCGTCCCCACCAGTACTGTACCCCAGTGTTATACAGTGACAGACCCGTCCCCACCAGTACTGTACCCCAGTGTTATACAGTGACAGACCCGTCCCCACCAGTACTGTATCCCAGTGTTATACAGTGACAGACCCGTCCCCACCAGTACTGTACCCCAGTGTTATACAGTGACAGACCCGTCCCCACCAGTACTGTACCCCAGTGTTATACAGTGACAGACGCGTCCCCACCAGTACTGTACCCCAATGTTACACAGTGACAGACCCACCCCCACCAGTACTGTACCCCAGTGTTATACAGTGACAGACCCGTCCCCACCAGTACTGTACCCCAGTGTTATACAGTGACAGACCCGTCCCCACCAGTACTGTATCCCAGTGTTATACAGTGACAGACCCGTCCCCACCAGTACTGTATCCCAGTGTTATACAGTGACAGACCCGTCCCCACCAGTACTGTACCCCAGTGTTATACAGTGACAGACCCGTCCCCACCAGTACTGTACCCCAGTGTTATACAGTGACAGACCCGTCCCCACCAGTACTGTACCCCAGTGTTATACAGTGACAGACCCGTCCCCACCAGTACTGTACCCCAGTGTTATACAGTGACAGACACGTCCCCACCAGTACTGTACCCCAGTGTTATACAGTGACAGACCCGTCCCCACCAGTACTGTACCCCAGTGTTATACAGGGACAAACCCGTTCCCACCAGTACTGTACCCCAGTGTTATACAGTGACAGACACGTCCCCACCAGTACTGTACCCCAGTGTTATACAGTGACAGACCCGTCCCCACCAGTACTGTACCCCAGTGTTATACAGGGACAGACGCATCCCCACCAGTACTGTACCCCAGTGTTATACAGTGACAGACCTGTCCCCACCAGTACTGTACCCCAGTGTTATACAGGGACAAACCCGTCCCCACCAGTACTGTACCCCAGTGTTATACAGGGACAGACCCAGCCCCACCAGTACTGTACCCCAGTGTTATACAGTGACAGACCTGTCCCCACCAGTACTGTACCCCAGTGTTATACAGTAACAGACCCATCCCCACCAGTACTGTACCCCAGTGTTATACAGGGACAAACCCGTCCCCACCAATACTGTACCCCAGTGTTATACAGTGACAGACACGTCCCCACCAGTACTGTACCCCAGTGTTCTACAGTGACAGACCCGTCCCCACCAGTACTGTACCCCAGTGTTATACAGTGACAGACGCGTCCCCACCAGTACTGTACCCCAGTGTTATATAGTGACAGACCCGTCCCCACCAGTACTGTACCCCAGTGTTATACAGTGACAGACACGTCCCCACCAGTACTGTACCCCAGTGTTATACAGTGACAGGCCCGTCCCCACCAGTACTGTACCCCAGTGTTATACAGTGACAGACCTGTCCCCACCAGTACTATACCCCAGTGTTATACAGTAACAGACCCATCCCCACCAGTACTGTACCCCAGTGTTATACAGTGACAGACCCGTCCCCACCAGTACTGTACCCCAGTGTTATACAGTGACAGGCCCGTCCCCACCAGTACTGTACCCCAGTGTTATACAGTGACAGACCCGTCCCCACCAGACTGTACCGCAGTGTTATACAGTGACAGACCCGTCCCCACCAGCACTGTACCCCAGTGTTATACAGTGACAGACCCGTCTCCACCAGTACTGTACCCCAGTGTTATACAGTGACAGACCCGTCCCCACTAGTACTGTACCCCAGTGTTATACAGTGACAGACCCATCTCCACCAGTACTGTACCCCAGTGTTATTCAGCGACAGACCCGTCCCCACCAGTACTGTACCCCAGTGTTATACAGTGACAGACCTGTCCCCACCAGTACTATACCCCAGTGTTATACAGTAACAGACCCATCCCCACCAGTACTGTACCCCAGTGTTATACAGTGACTGGCCCGTCCCCACCAGTACTGTACCCCAGTGTTATACAGTGACAGACCTGTCCCCACCAGTACTATACCCCAGTGTTATACAGTAACAGACCCATCCCCACCAGTACTGTACCCCAGTGTTATACAGTGACAGACCCGTCCCCACCAGTACTGTACCCCAGTGTTATACAGTGACAGACCCGTCCCCACCAGTACTGTACCCCAGTGTTATACAGTGACAGACCCATCTCCACCAGTACTGTACCCCAGTGTTATTCAGCGACAGACCCGTCCCCACCAGTACTGTACCCCAGTGTTATACAGTGACAGACCTGTCCCCACCAGTACTATACCCCAGTGTTATACAGTAACAGACCCATCCCCACCAGTACTGTACCCCAGTGTTATACAGTGACAGGCCCGTCCCCACCAGTACTGTACCCCAGTGTTATACAGTGACAGACCTGTCCCCACCAGTACTATACCCCAGTGTTATACAGTAACAGACCCATCCCCACCAGTACTGTACCCCAGTGTTATACAGTGACAGACCCGTCCCCACCAGTACTGTACCCCAGTGTTATACAGTGACAGACCCGTCCCCACCAGTACTGTACCCCAGTGTTATACAGTGACAGACCCGTCCCCACCAGTACTGTACCGCAGTGTTATACAGTGACAGACCCGTCCCCACCAGCACTGTACCCCAGTGTTATACAGTGACAGACCCGTCTCCACCAGTACTGTACCCCAGTGTTATACAGTGACAGACCCGTCCCCACTAGTACTGTACCCCAGTGTTATACAGTGACAGACCCATCTCCACCAGTACTGTACCCCAGTGTTATTCAGCGACAGACCCGTCCCCACCAGTACTGTACCCCAGTGTTATACAGTAACAGACCGTCCCCACCAGTACTGTACCCCAGTGTTATACAGTGACAGACCCGTCCCCACCAGTACTGTACCCCAGTGTTATACAGTGACAGACCCGTCCCCACCAGTACTGTACCCTAGTGTTACAGTGACAGACCCGTCCCCACCAGTACTGTATCCCAGTGTTATACAGTGACAGACCCGTCCCCACCAGTACTGTACCCCAGTGTTATACAGTGACAGACCCGTCCCCACCAGTACTGTACCCCAGTGTTATACAGTGACAGACCAGTCCCCACCAGTACTGTACCCCAGTGTTATACAGTGACAGACCCGTCCCCACCAGTACTGTACCCCAGTGTTATACAGTGACAGACCCGTCCCCACCAGTACTGTACCCCAGTGTTATACAGTGACAGACCAGTCCCCACCAGTACTGTACCCCAGTGTTATACAGTGACAGACCAGTCCCCACCAGTACTGTACCCCAGTGTTATACAGTGACAGACCCGTCCCCACCAGTACTGTACCCCAGTGTTATACAGTGACAGACCCGTCCCCACCAGTACTGTACCCCAGTGTTATACAGTGACAGTCCCGTCCCCACCAGTACTGTACCCCAGTGTTATACAGTGACAGACCAGTCCCCACCAGTACTGTACCCCAGTGTTATACAGTGACAGACCCGTCCCCACCAGTACTGTACCCCAGTGTTATACAGTGACAGACCCGTCCCCACCAGTACTGTACCCCAGTGTTATACAGTGACAGTCCCGTCCCCACCAGTACTGTATCCCAGTGTTATACAGTGACAGACCCGTCCCCACCAGCCCTGTACCCCAGTGTTACAGTGACAGACCCGTCCCCACCAGCCCTGTACCCCAGTGTTACAGTGACAGACCCGTCCCCAACACTGTCCCCAGTGTTATTCAGTGACAGACCCGTCCCCACCAGTACTGTACCCCAGTGTTAGACAGTGACAGACCCGTCCCCACCAGTACTGTACCCCAGTGTTATACAGTGACAGACCCGTCCCCACCAGTACTGTACCCCAGTGTTATACAGTGACAGACCCGTCCCCACCAGTACTGTACCCCAGTGTTATACAGTGACAGTCCCGTCCCCACCAGTACTGTACCCCAGTGTTACAGTGACAGACCGGTCCCCACCAGTACTGTATCCCAGTGTTATACAGTGACAGACCCGTCCCCACCAGTACTGTACCCCAGTGTTATACAGTGATAGACCCGTCCCCACCAGTACTGTACCGCAGTGTTATACAGTGACAGACCCATCCCCACCAGTACTGTACCCCAGTGTTATACAGTGATAGACCCGTCCCCACCAGTACTGTACCGCAGTGTTATACAGTGACAGACCCATCCCCACCAGTACTGTACCCCAGTGTTATACAGTGACAGACCCGTCCCCACCAGTACTGTACCCCAGTGTTACAGTGACAGACCCATCCCCACCAGTACTGTACCCCAGTGTTATACAGTGACAGACCGGTCGCCACCAGTACTGTACCCCAGTGTTATACAGAGACAGACCCGTCCCCACCAGTACTGTATCCCAGTGTTATACAGTGACAGACCCGTCCCCACCAGTACTGTACCCCAGTGTTATACAGTGACAGACCCATCCCCACCAGTACTGTACCCCAGTGTTATACAGTGACAGACCCGTCCCCACCAGTACTGTACCCCAGTGTTATACAGTGACAGACCCGTCCCCACCAGTACTGTACCCCAGTGTTATACAGTGACAGACCCGTCCCCACCAGTACTGTACCCCAGTGTTACAGTGACAGACCCGTCCCCACCAGTACTGTATCCCAGTGTTATACAGTGACAGACACATCCCCACCAGTACTGTACCCCAGTGTTATACAGTGATAGACCCGTCCCCACCAGTACTGTACCGCAGTGTTATACAGTGACAGACCCATCCCCACCAGTACTGTACCCCAGTGTTATACAGCGACAGACCCGTCCCCACCAGTACTGTACCCCAGTGTTACAGTGACAGACCCGTCCCCACCAGTACTGTACCCCAGTGTTACAGTGACAGACCCGTCCCCACCAATACTGTACCCCAGTGTTACAGTGACAGACCCGTCCCCACCAGCCCTGTACCCCAGTGTTACACAGTGACAGACCCGTCCCCACCAGTACTGTACCCCAGTGTTACAGTGACAGACCCTCCCCACCAGTACTGTACCCCAGTGTTACAGTGACAGACCCGTCCCCACCAGTACTGTACCTCAGTGTTACAGTGTCAGACCCGTCCCCACCAGTACTGTACCCCAGTGTTATACAGCGACAGACCCATCCCCACCAGTACTGTACCCCAGTGTTATACAGTGACAGACCCGTCCCCACCAGCCCTGTACCCCAGTGTTACAGTGACAGACCCGTCCCCACCAGCCCTGTACCCCAGTGTTACAGTGACAGACCCGTCCCCACCAGTACTGTACCCCAGTGTTATACAGTGACAGACCAGTCCCCACCAGCCCTGTACCCCAGTGTTACAGTGACAGACCCGTCCCCACCAGCCCTGTACCCCAGTGTTACAGTGACAGACCCGTCCCCACCAGCCCTGTACCCCAGTGTTACAGTGACAGACCCGTCCCCAACACTGTCCCCAGTATAAGTTTCAATGGTCACTTTGCTCTCCCTCGGCAGGTACATGGTTTGGAACCCAACACGTGGAAACATGTTGAAGTTGTTCACATAGACATTGCTGACCGGAGCCAGATTCATGCTCGGGTGAGTGGGTTGAAACTGAATGTGTGGAGCAAGGGAACCACACCGTTTGTCAATGTTCTCAACACACAGAACGGAAGAAACAAGATTGTTGTGCTTTATTTCCTGAGATTAGACCAGTCCCAGTTGATTGAATATCCTGCCATTTGGGAAAGCACTGTGTTGTGCCGGATTGAGAGGTTGCCCTGGTCCCGGCCTTGACACAGCCGAGAGGACGTTCGGCATCCGTTTCCTTGTTTTGCCTTCTCCCGGCACAGAGCGACTCCGGGGTGAGTTGGGTTTGGTACAGTGTTACAGTGAGCCTGGCACCCGCCCACCCACCAATTCTCTGTTTTCTGCTTCCCACTTGCTGCATCCTGTCCTGGATTCAGTCTCTGTGGGTTTTTGTCTCTCCCTCGGACACCGAGATTTCTGCTTGATACCAACGCAAAGACTTTTTTATTTTACAACCCAAACAGTTTGCACTTGGCAAGCTCCCAGAGACAACAATGAGATAGAGACCAGGTAATTTGGAATGCTGATTCACGGTCAGTTCACCAGGGGGCACTCCCATACTCATCTTCAAAATAGTCACTGTCGGTCCTTTCATTGTCCGCCTGCGGGATCAGATGCAGCCACCACTTAAAATCGACCCTCTGACAGTGCAGCACTCCCTCAGTACTGACCCTCTGACAGTGCAGCACTCCCTCAGTACTGACCCTCTGACAGAGCAGCACTCCCTCAGTACTGACCCTCTGACAGTGCGGCACTCCCTCAATACTGAACCTCTGACAATGCAGCACTCCCTCAGTACTGACCCTCTGACAGTGCAGCACTCCCTCAGTACTGACCCTCTGACAGTGCAGCACTCCCTCAGTACTGACCCTCTGACAATGCAGCACTCCCTCAGTACTGACCCTCTGACAGTGCAGCACTCCCTCAGTACTGACCCTCTGACAGTGCGGCACTCCCTCAGTACTGACCCTCTGACAGTGCGGCACTCCCTCAGTACTGACCCTCTGACAGTGCAGCACTACCTCAGTACGGACCCTCTGACAGTGCGGCACTCCCTCAGTACGGACCCTCTGACAGTGCGGCACTCCCTCAGTACGGACCCTCTGACAGTGCGGCACTCCCTCAGTACGGACCCTCTGACAGTGCGGCACTCTCTCAGTACTGACCCTCTGACAGTGCAGCACTCCCTCAGTACTGACCCTCTGACAGTGCAGCACTCCCTCAGTACTGACCCTCTGACAGTGCAGCACTCCCTCAGTACTGACCCTCTGACAGTGCGGCACTCCCTCAGTACTGACCCTCTGACAGTGCAGCACTCCCTCAGTACTGACCCTCTGACAGTGCAGCGTTCCCTCAGTACTGACCCTCTGACAGTGCAGCACTCCCTCAGTACTGACCCTCTGACAGTGCGGCCCTCCCTCAGTACTGACCCTCTGACAGTGCAGCACTCTTCAGTGGGTGTACCATCTTGAATTATTGGTTTGATATTTGTGGTGGTGGTGTTAACTAGTTGGGCCAGAAACCAAATCTCTTCTCGATTCCCAAAGCTGCCTGACCCACTGAGTTACTCCGGATTCCCAGCAGTGGCAGCATATTGCTTTCTGAGGCCCAATCCTGTGTTCTATATTTCTTGCCCGTAAGTGGCAGTGATGAGTTGTACCTTTGATTGTCAGGAGGTGCTAAGTGGCCCATGTTGTGCACTGTTGCTCTCTGTGGGTAGCAGTGTGGTATTACGCCATAAACCTTTATCGTTCGGACTGTGTTACATGAGGTTCCTGTGCCTCCTGGACTGAGCTGTGATTTGAACGGAACTCTGGAATACTGCAGTGACTCCAGTCAACCTGTGCAATGTTTATGATTGGCAGGATGTGCTGAATGGAGTCCTACAGGGGCGTCAACTTTTAGCTATTTATATAAATGATTTAGATGAAGGAAGTGAAGTTATGGTCGCTGCATTTGAAGATGACACAAAGACAGGCGGGAAAGTATGTTGTGAAGAGGACATAAGGAGGTTGCAGACAGATATAGAGAGGTTGAGTGAGTGGGTAAAAATCTGGCAGGTGGAGTACAATGTGGGTAAATGTGAAGTTGTTCACTTTGGCAGGAAGAATAAAAAAGCAGAGTTTTACTCAAATGGGAAATAACTGCATAATTCCACGATGCAGAGGGATCTGGGTGTTAGAACAAAGAACAAACAAAGAACAAAGAAATGTACAGCACAGGAACAGGCCCTTCGGCCCTCCAAGCCCATGCCGACCATGCTGCCCGACTAAACTACAATCTTCTACACTTCCTGGGTCCGTATCCTTCTATTCCCATCCTATTCATATATTTGTCAAGATGCCCCTTAAATGTCCCTATCGTCCCTGCTTCCACCACCTCCTCCGGTAGAGAGTTCCAGGCACCCACTACCCTCTGCGTAAAAATCTTGCCTCGTACATCTACTCTAAACCTTGCCCCTCTCACCTTAAACCTATGCCCCCTAGTAATTGACCCCTCTACCCTGGGGAAAAGCCTCTGACTATCCACTCTGTCTATGCCCCTCATAATTTTGTATACCTCTATCAGGTCTCCCCTCAACCTCCTTCGTTCCAGTGAGAACAAACCGAGTTTATTCAACCGCTCCTCATAGCTAATGCCCTCCATACCAGGCAACAATCTGGTAAATCTCTTCTGCACCCTCTCTAAAGCCTCCACATCCTTCTGGTAGTGTGGCGACCAGAATTGAACACTATACTCCAAGTGTGGCCTAACTAAGGTTCTATACAGCTGCAACATGACTTGCCAATTCTTATACTCAATGCCCCGGCCAATGAAGGCAAGCATGCCGTATGCCTTCTTGACTACCTTCTCCACCTGTGTTGCCCCTTTCAGTGACCTGTGGACCTGTACTCCTAGATCTCTCTGACTTTCAATACTCTTGAGGGTTCTACCATTCACTGTATATTCCCTACCTGCATTAGACCTTCCAAAATGCATTACCTCACATTTGTCCGGATTAAACTCCATCTGCCATCTCTCCGCCCAAGTCTCCAGACGATCTAAATCCTGCTGTATCCTCTGACAGTCCTCATCGCTATCTGCAATTCCCCCAACCTTTGTGTCGTCTGCAAACTTACTAATCAGACCAGTTACATTTTCCTCCAAATCATTTATATATACTACAAAGAGCAAAGGTCCCAGCACTGATCCCTGTGGAACACCACTGGTCACAGCCCTCCAATTAGAAAAGCATCCCTCCATTGCTACTCTCTGCCTTCTATGGCCTAGCCAGTTCTGTATCCACCTTGCCAGCTCACCCCTGATCCCGTGTGACTTCACCTTTTGTACTAGTCTACCATGAGGGACCTTGTCAAAGGCCTTACTGAAGTCCATATAGACAACATCTACTGCCCTACCTGCATCAATCATCTTAGTGACCTCGAAAAACTCTATCAAGTTAGTGAGACACAACCTCCCCTTCACAAAACCGTGCTGCCTCTCACTAATACGTCCATTTGCTTCCAAATGGGAGTAGATCCTGTCTCGAAGAATTCTCTCCAGTAATTTCCCTACCACTGAAGTAAGGCTCACCGGCCTGTAGTTCCCGGGATTATCCTTGCTACCCTTCTTAAACAGAGGAACAACATTGGCTATTCTCCAGTCCTCCGGGACATCCCCTGAAGACAGCGAGGATCCAAAGATTTCTGTCAAGGCCTCAGCAATTTCCTCTCCAGCCTCCTTCAGTATTCTGGGGTAGATCCCATCAGGCCCTGGGGACTTACCTACCTTAATATTTTTTAAGACACCCAACACCTCGTCTTTTTGGATCACAATGTGACCTAGGCTATCTACACCCCCTTCTCCAGACTCAACATCTACCAATTCCTTCTCTTTGGTGAATACTGATGCAAAGTATTCATTTAGTACCTCGCCCATTTCCTCTGGCTCCACACATAGATTCCCTTGCCTATCCTTCAGTGGGCCAACCCTTTCCCTGGCTACCCTCTTGCTTTTTATGTACGTGTAAAAAGCCTTGGGATTTTCCTTAACCCTATTTGCCAATGACTTTTCGTGACCCCTTCTAGCCCTCCTGACTCCTTGCTTAAATTCCAGCGCAGGCTTTGTCTGTTCCCAGCCTTTTAGCCCTGACAAATGCCTCCTTTTTCTTTTTGACGAGGCCTACAATATCACTCGTCATCCAAGGTTCCCGAAAATTGCCGTATTTATCTTTCTTCCTCACAGGAACATGCCGGTCCTGTATTCCTTTCAACTGCCACTTGAAAGCCTCCCACATGTCAGATGTTGATTTGCCCTCAAACATCCGCCCCCAATCTATGTTCTTCAGTTCCCGCCTAATATTGTTATAATTAGCCTTCCCCCAATTTAGCACATTCATCCTCGGACCACTCTTATCCTTGTCCACCAGTACTTTAAAACTTACTGAATTGTGGTCACTGTTACCGAAATGCTCCCCTACTGAAACATCTACCACCTGGCCAGGCTCATTCCCCAATACCAGGTCCAGTACCGCCCCTTCCCTAGTTGGACTGTCTACATATTGTTTTAAGAAGCCCTCCTGGATGCTCCTTACAAACTCCGCCCCGTCTAAGTCCCTGGCACTAAGTGAGTCCCAGTCAATATTGGGGAAGTTGAAGTCTCCCATCACCACAACCCTGTTGTTTTTACTCTTTTCCAAAATCTGTCTACCTATCTGCTCCTCTATCTCCCGCTGGCTGTTGGGAGGCCTGTAGTAAACCCCCAACATTGTGACTGCACCCTTCTTATTCCTGATCTCTACCCATATAGCCTCACTGCCCTCTGAGGTGTCCTCTCGCAGTACAGCTGTGATATTCTCCCGAACAAGTAGCGCAACTCCGCCTCCCCTTTTTACATCTCCCTCTATCCCGCCTGAAACATCTAAATCCTGGAACGTTTAGCTGCCAATCCTGCCCTTCCCTCAACCAGGTCTCTGTAATGGCAACATGTTCTCGTGCATGAGTCACAAAAAGCTTGTGAACAGGTACAGTAAGTAATTGAGGCAGCTATTGCAATGTTATCCCGTATTACGAGAGGAATTGAACATCAAAGTAAGGATGTAATGCTTCAGTTACACAGAGCATCGGTAAGATTACATCTCAAATACTTTGTGAAGTTTTGGTCTCCTTATTTCAGGACGGGTGTAAATGTGTTCGAGGAGGTTTACTGGATTGTTACCCGGAATGAGCGGGTTGTCATATGGCCAGACTGAGCTTGTTTCGCTGGAGTTTAGAAGAGTGAGGGGGTGATTTGACTGAAGTTTATAAGGTCCTGAATGGTCTTGACAGAGGACGTGGAAAGGATGTTTCCTCTTGTGGGTGTGTCCAGAACTGGCGGGGGTGGGGGCAGGGGGCTCTGTTTTAAAATTAGGAGAAACCCATTTAGGACAGTTTTTTTTTTAAACAAAAATCTACTTTGTTTATAATATTTATGGAAGAAAAATTATAGAAACATTTCAAATTGTTGTAACAGTGAAGTACCATGATATTCACATTTTCTCCGGAGGTCGAGTTGCACTCTGAGATGCTTCTATTCAGTAATGACAACTCTGGTAGCGTGGCCCCTTTAAGGGGGCGGGCTCGACAAACCACGTGACTGACTCAAGCCCAACCTCGTGGGGGCGTGCAAACCCCAGCAGGTAGGGTGTTTACGCAGGACCTGTTATTGTGGTCTGAGCCTGCTATTTGCCTGCCTTTGTCGCTCATCAATAAATTCCTTGTTAACTACCGCCGGTCTCCAGTGTCTGCCTCGAGTCACCATATTGGCGATGAGGTGAAAGTTTCAGTCGCAGCCGGCATTACATGGTGAACGGAGGAAGGAAGGAGCGGTTCAGAAAGGAAAGAAGCTCCAATGAGAGCCGGGAAGCATCAGACCATGAGTGAAAATGCCGATCATTGGTAAACCAAGCCTGTGTGATGGAGGGGCTGGCTGAAGATTGGAGTCAGTGCATCGAACGGCTCCAATACTTTTTACCATGAACGAGATTACCGACGAACAGAAGGTGATACTTCAAGCAGATTGTGGGCCCCAAACGTATAATTTAATCCGGATCATCACGTCCCCGGATGCACCCGACTTGAAGACCTTTGATCAGGTAGTGAAATTGGTCAAAGAGCTTCAACCCAATGCCTCGATTATCCTCCAAGGTTTATAAGTTTAACTCTGAGATGAGGTTAGGGACCATGAAGAGTCTGTCTCAGCTTTCATAGCCAGGTTTCACCAGTTCGCTGAGCACAGAGTTCGGGACCATACTTAGTGACATGTTGTGCAACCGGCTGGTTTGTGGGATCCATAACCTCCAGATCCGGAGAAGCGCCTGGCTAAAACCACCATAATGTTGGAAAGAGAGATTGAGATAGCTCCAGCGACCGAGTGCACCAAAAAGGCGCCACCAAGCTACAAAGCGTGACCGAAAGGACGGTCAATCAAGAATGGGGCGGTATGGCCACGAGGTATGCGGCAGGATCAACAGGGACAGCAGAGAGCCAGGCACGGTCCTTGGCACTGGACCAGAGTTGAAGGAAAGGGTGTCACCCCACGTCAGTGGTGGACTGTGACCATTGTGGGGGAGACCATCCCCAAGGGACCTGCCACGTTCGGGAGCTTGTCTGTTTCCGATGCAACCACAAGTGTCACATTCATGCACTTTGCTGCGCTGGGCAAAACACCCCAGGCAAAAAATGACAGCAGCAGCCACAGTCCACTGAACATAGTGGAGAAGAGCTCGGAAGAGGAGCTTGCAATGCATCAGTTGAATGCAGCCCAGTTGAATAAGATGATCCCAATTTAAATTATCCTACCGGTAAATGCAAACCCCTTGAAATAGAAGTCAACATCAGGGCTTCGGTGACCATTGTGGGAAAGCAGATTGTATCCATGTTGAAACTCGGTCTTTAAGTTTGAGCAGCACCTCAGCCAGGATTTCCACATCCACCAGTGATGCCCAGAACCACCGGCACAGCAGTGAAGTATAAAGAGCAAGAAGCCAACATGCCCTTGGTTATTGTGGAAGGACACAAACCCAGCCAGAGACTGGTTACAGAAGATTAGGCTCAATGGCTGGAAATTGTTTCAATTTCCAGCGGTGTCCTCCACGATGTGCTGAGGAGGTAAGAGGACGTTTTGCACAATGAACTGGGCAGGATCAAAGGTGTCAAACCCAAATCTGTGTCAACCTGGATTCAACGCCCAAGGTCTTCAGAGTCAGACCAGTGCCCTGCATCAGAAGGTGGAAGCGGAGTTTGAGATGAGAAGATCTGGGCATAATCAATTCTCCGAGTGGGCAGCACCAATTGTGCCAAACTGGATCGTTCGATAAGAACTAACCATGTCCTCCCCGGTGGATAGGTATCCGATCCCCCGGATCGAGGACGTCTATACCAAGGTGGTGTGGGCCTCATCCACTCTAAATTGGATCTCAGCCATGCATGCCTGTGATTAGAATTGGACGAGGAATCACAGAAGTTTGCCACAATTAACACCCATAAGGGCTTCTTTCCATACACAAGACTACCATTGCGTACAGCTCCAGCCTGAGCTATTTTCCAGCACAGCCCAGTTTCTGCCGTACCTTGGCAAAACGCTCCTCCCAGATTTTGGCAGAGGACCGATAGGAGAAACGAGGAATATGCAACTTTGGGTCTCTCTGCCTCCGGTGGTGTTGTAGGCTGAATATCTAAGGTGGAGATCGATAGATTCTTGTTAGGAAAGAGAATCAAAGGTCATCGGGAGTGAATGGAAATGAAGAATTAGAAACTCCGACAGATCAGTCATGATCCTAATGAATGGCAGAGCAGGCTCGAGGGGCTGAATGGCCTACTTCGATGTTGTATGTTCATATAATTCACCAAGGGCCAGAGGGAAATGGGATTTTTTTAATGCAGCGGGTTGCTGTGACTGGGAATGCGTTGTCTGAAAGGGCAGTGAAAGCTAGCCACAGTAACTGCTGAAACGGGATCGGGATAACTAATTGAAGGAAATTAATTTCATGAGTATGGGGAAAGAAGAGGCAAGCAGGTAGCAAATGCCTGGTGGGATGCTTGGCATAGAAAATAGAAGCAGGAGGAGGCCATTCGGCCCCTCGAGCCTGCTCCGCCATTCATTATGATTATGGCTGATCATCAAGTTCAATACCCTGATCTCCCCCCCCCCCCCCCCCCCCCCCCCCCCCCCCCCCCCCCCCCCCCCCCCCCCATATCCCTTGATCCAGCTATATCTAATTCCTTCCTGAAATGACACAACGTTTTGGCCTCAACTACTTTCTGTGGTAGCGAATTCCACAGATTCACCGCTCTCTGGGTGAAGAAATCTCTCCTCACCCTCAGTCCTAAAATGTTTACCCCTTATCCTCAAACTATGACCCCTAGTTCTGGCCTCCCCCACCATCAGGAACATTCTTTCTGAATCTACCCTGTCCAATCCTGTTAGAATTTTATCAGTTTCTATGAGATCCCTTCTCAAGCTTCTAAAACTCCAATGAATATAATCCTAACCCACTTAGTCTCTCCTCAATGCCAGTCCCGCCATCCCAGGAATCAGCCTGGTAAACCTTCGCTGCTCTCCCTCCACAGCAAGAACATCCTTCCTCAGATAAGGACACCAAAACTGCCCACAATACTCCAGGTGTGGCCTCACCAATGCCCTATGCAATTGCAGTAAAACATCCCTATTCTTTTACTCAAATCCTCTTGCTGTCCTTCCCGTACCAGCCTCCCCAAACAGGCGCCGGAATGTGGCGACTAGGGGCTTTTCACAGTAACTTCATTGAAGCCTACTTGTGACAATAAGCGATTTTCATTTCATTTGATTTTCATGAAGGCCAACATACCATTTGCCTTTTTTACTGCCTCTGTACCTGTGCGCTTCCTTTCAGCGTCTGATGCACGAGGACACCAAGGTCTCGCTGAGTATCCACCTCTCTCAATTTACACCCATTCAAATAATAATCTGTCCTCCTATTTTTTGCTACCGAAGCAGATAACCTCACATTTATCCACCTAGTACTGCATCTATAATGCATGTGCCCACTCACTCAGCCTGCCCAAATCTCGCTGAAGCATCTCTGCATCCTCCTCACAGCTCATCCTCCCACCCAACTTTGTATCATCTACAAATTTGGAGATAATGCATTTAGTTCCCTTGTCCAAACCATTAATATATAATGTGAACAGTTGGGGTCCTAGCACAGATCCCTGCGACACTCCACTAGTCATTGCCTGTCAATCAGAAAAAGACCCATTTATTCCAACTCTTTACTTCCTGTCTGCTAACCAGCTTTCTATTCAGCTCAAGACACTATCCACAATCCCATGCACTGTAACTTTACACATTAATCTGCTATGTGAGACATTATCGAAAGCCTTCTGAAAGTCTAAATAACTCCCTGGTCAACTCTACTCGTTACATCTTCAAAGAATTCTAGTAGATTTGTCCAGCGCGATTTTCCTTTCGTAAATCCATGCTGACTTTGTCTGATTACACCACTGCTTTCCGAATGCTGTGCTATGAAATCCTTGTTAATGGACTCCAGCAACTTCCCTACTACCGACGTGAGGCTCACTGGTCTGTAGTTCCCTGTTCTCTCTCTAACTCCCCTTTTGAACAGCGGGCTGCACTCACTAACCTCCAATCTGTACGAACAATTCCAGAGTCCAAAGAATTGTGGCCGTTATCTGTGCCATGTGATAAGGACCGGGCTTGCGTGGTCCGTTCCAGTCTGTAGCCGGAATGTTTGTGATTAAGGTGGATTTCTATTCCCCCTCGGTGATTTTTTTTTTAGTGATTTTAAGAATAAAGATTATTTATTATTACACAGTGGCCCCAGGTGTTTAAAACGTACCTACTCAATCACTTACCTCACTCTCGCGATCATACAGACAAAGGTTATCTGTAAATTAATGCCATATTTATAAAAAATGAAATTTAGGACATGGATGTAGGCCTGGGATAGATAATTCCAACTATTCACATCCTCTGTGTAAAGAAACTTCTCCTCATCTCTGTTCTCAGTGGCTTCTGCCTTACTTTGAAATTGTGCCCCTAGACTCCCCGATCAGGGGAAACATTTTACCTGCGTCTAGCCTGTCTAATTTGTAGATTCACCACTCATTCTTCAAAGCTCCAGAGAATACAGGCCCCGTTTCCCCAGTCTCTCTTCATAAGACAGTCTGGCCATCCCTTCTCTTCTCGTGAACCTTCGCTGCGCTCCTCTGTGGCAGTGACATCCTTTCTCGTGAAGCTGCAAAGCCTCTTGTAGATGAATAACCAGGAAATTGGTTCTCGGGTCGTCCTGGAAGCTGGAGCAAGTACCGTACTTTAACTGCATTGGAAGGGTTTTAGCAATGATAGTTCCGATGATTCTCCCCAAGATTTGCTTTGTTCAGCTTGTTTTCAGTCTCTGGCAGGTAGTTTCAGTCTCATGACTACAGCGTTAATACGTCCGGGATCCAGACCACCATGATGTAATCACAGTTAATAATGGCCATTCAGTCTGACCGCTGCCCCAACATGAGCTCAAATTTCTTCTTCATTCAAGGATGAACCTGCTTTTGAGGAATAGAGGATCTCGTGAATGTGGCCTCCAAATGCCATTTTAAACAATGGGATGTGAAAAATAATAATAACATTAATATCATTATAAATCATTTGTTGATTCAGTGATTCTAATTCGGGAGGTGATGTGTAACTCAGTCTAAAATGGTTACCAGGGTCCCGCCTAACCGTCGACCTTTCATCTTTCCAGGATTACAAACCAGAGGAAGATCCCGCAATCTACAAATCCGTCAAGACAGGTCGTGGAAAACTTGGCACTAGTTGGAAGGTAAATAACATGTGCTCACTTCACCTATAATTACATGTTAGATACAGAGTAAAGCTCCATCGACACTGTCTCCATCAAACACTCCCAGGACAGGTACAGCACGGGCTTAGATACAGAGTAAAGCTCCCTCTACACTGTCCCCATCAAACACTCCCAGGACAGGTACAGCACGGGGTTAGATACAGAGTAAAGCTCCCTCTACACTGTCCCCATCAACGCTCCCAGGACAGGTACAGCACGGGGTTAGATACAGAGTAAACCTCCCTCTACACTGTCCCCATCAAACACTCCCAGGACAGGTACAGCACGGGGTTAGATACAGAGTAAAGCTCCCTCTACACTGTCCCCATCAAACACTCCCAGGACAGGTACAGCACGGGGTTAGATACAGAGTAAAGCTCCCTCTACACTGTCCCCATCAAACACTCCGAGGACAAGTACAGCACGGGGTTAGATACAGAGTAAACCTCCCTCTACACTGTCCCCATCAAACACTCCAAGGACAGGTACAGCACGGGGTTAGATACAGAGTAAACCTCCCTCTACACTGTCCCCATCAAACACACCCAGGCCAGGTACAGCACAGGGTTAGATACAGAGTAAAGCTCCCTCTACACTGTCTCCATCAAACACTCCCAGGACAGGTACAGCACGGGGTTAGATACAGAGTAAAGCTCCCTCTACCCTGTCCCCATCAAACACTCCCAGGACAGGTACAGCACGGGGTTAGATACAGAGTAAAGCTCCCTCTACACTGTCCCCATCAAACACTCCCAGGACAGGTACAGCACGGGGTTAGATACAGAGTAAAGCTCCCTCTACACTGTCCCCATCAAACACTCCCAGGACAGGTACAGCACGGGGTTAGATACAGAGTAAAGCTCCCTCTACACTGTCCCCATCAAACACTCCCAGGACAGGTACAGCACGGGGTTAGATACAGAGTAAAGCTCCCTCAACACTGCCCCCATTAAACACTCCCAGGACAGGTACAGCACGGGGTTAGATACAGAGTAAAGCTCCCTCTACACTGTCCCCATCAAACACTCCCAGGACAGGTACAGCACGGGGTGAGATACAGAGTAAAGCTCCATCTACACTGTCCCCCATCAAACACTCCCAGGACAGGTACAGCACGGGGTTAGATACAGAGTAAAGCTCCCTCTACACTGTCCCCATCAAACACTCCCAGGACAGGTACAGCACAGGGTTAGATACAGAGTAAAGCTCGCTCCACACTGTCTCCATCAAACACTCCCAGGACAGGGACAGCACGGGGTTAGGTACAGAGTAAAGCTCCCTCTACACTGTCCCCATCAAACACACCCAGGACAGGTACAGCACGGGGTTAGATACAGAGTAAAGCTCCCTCTACACTGTCCCCATCAAACACTCCCAGGCCAGGTACAGCACAGGGTTAGATACAGAGTAAAGCTCCCTCTACACTGTCTCCATCAAACACTCCCAGGACAGGTACAGCACGGGGTTAGATACAGAGTAAACCTCCCTCTACACTGTCCCCATCAAACACACCCAGGACAGGTACAGCACGGGGTTAGATACAGAGTAAAGCTCCCTCTACACTGTCCCCATCAAACACTCCCAGGCCAGGTACAGCACAGGGTTAGATACAGAGTAAAGCTCCCTCTACACTGTCTCCATCAAACACTCCCAGGACAGGTACAGCACGGGGTTAGATACAGAGTAAAGCTCCCTCTACACTGTCCCCATCAAACACTCCCAGGACAGGTACAGCACGGGGTTCGATACAGAGTAAAGCTCCCTCTACACTGTCCCCATCAAACACTCCCAGGACAGGTACAGCACGGGGTTAGATACAGAGTAAAGCTCCCTCTACACTGTCCCCATCATACACTCCTAGCACTGATTGGATACAAAATACTTCCCTCATTTTCATCTGCCTTTGCGATTGGCTGTTGGAACAACACTCGGTGGTATTGAAGCTCTCTGAATCGGAAAAGTTCCCGAATCTCTTCTCGGCTGTGGGTGAATGGCAACCCGAAACTGAATCCTTTAAAAGCCGCCACAGTAAAACGGGGTCCCCTGACAACTGATCTCTCCCCATTCCGTTGCAGAAAGAACTAGCAAAGAGGAGAGATTGGCCGCACATGTGTGCTTACAAACTGGTGACGGTGAAGTTTAAATGGTGGGGCCTTCAGAATAAAGTGGAGAGCTTCATCCAGAAGGTGAGTGAGCAGGAGGACAGCAGTGAGATTCCCACTGAGCCAATAGCTGCTGGATGGGGAGAGTGAAATGTCAAAGAGAGTGAAGCGATGAAGTTACACAGCATCGACCGGGTAACGAGTGTTTCACAACGTAACAATCGGTATTGGGGAAGGAAGGACCCAGCAGCTGTTTTGTTTTCATTAATAGTGGTCAGGAAATGGTCAGGAGATCTGTTTTGTTGGTTATGTTGGTTACCAGAATATTGGACAGAACGAGGCCGTTCGACTGGCCGTGTCCGTGCTAGCTCTTTCAAGAGCAATCCAATTAATCCCAGTTTCCCTGCAGGATCTTTTTTTCCCAGATGAATGTCTGACTTTCTTTTGAAAGTCATGATTGAATCTGCTTCGACCGGCCTTCCAGGCAGCACATTGCGGATCGCAACAATCTGCCATGTAAAACACACACACCTCCTCCTCCCTCTCTGGTCCTTTTGAAAGTTACCCACAATCTGTAAATCTGTATCACCCCTGGGTACTGACACAGGAGAGTGTTTCTCCTTATTTACTCTGTCAAAACCCTGCCCCGTTTTGAACACTTTTGTCAAATGTCCCCCGAGTCTCTCTGCGTCATTGGCCAACCCGCAGCTTCGCCAAGTGAGGGACAAATATTGGCTGCGACACCAGGCGAACGCAGTATTGTGCACCTCTGACAGTGCAGCAGCCTCTCACTAATGCCTCAAAGTATTAACCTAGATGTATTGGGGGGGGGGGGGGGGGGTGCACCCACAATCTTCTGACTGAGTGGCTAAGTAAGGGTGGGTGGGAGGGAGACTGGCACAGAGGCAGACCACTGTGAATTTATCTAAAACTCTGTCCGAGTCCCAACTCCCACAAAGTCCAGTTCACGTGTCAATCCTGTATCCACCCACCTGAACCGCCTCCTGGCCAAGCCGTGTCCTCCTTTCAAATTCTTATTCTTGTTTATAAATCGCTCCATGGCCTCCCTCCTCCCTCTCTATCTCTGCAATCTCCAGCCTTGCAACTCTCCGCTCTCTGTGCTCGTCTAATTCTGACATGTTGAACATCCCCTGATTTGGATTTATTGTCACGAGTACCGAGGTACTGTGAAAAGTATTGTTCCGCGTACAATCCAGACAGATCGTTCCATACATGAAAATACAGGACATACATAAATACACAATGTAAATACATAGACACTGGCAGCGGGGGAAGCACACAGAGTGTAGGACTACTCAGTAGAGAAGGTGCGTGGAGAGATCAGTTCAGTCCATAAGAGAGTCGTTCAGGAGTCTGGTAACAGCGGGGAAGACGCTGTTTTTGAATCTGTTAGTGAGTGTCCTCAGACTTTCTAACTCCTGCCCGATGGATGAGCTTGGAAGAGAGAATAACCTGGGTTGATTATGCTGCCCGCTTTCCCCAGGCAGCGGGAGGTGTAGATGGAGTCAATGGATGGGAGGCAGGTTCGTGTGATGGACTGGGCGGTGTTCACGACTCTCTGAAGTTTCTTGCGGTCTTGGGCCGAGCGGTTGCCATACCAGGCTGTGATGCAGCCCGATAGGATGCTCTCTATGGTGCATCTGTAAAAGTTGATAAGAGTTAATACAGACATGCCGAGTTTCCTGGGGAAGTACAGGCTTTGTAGATCGCTGCATTGTTGGTGCCTGAGCCCTGAGCTCTGGAAGTCCCTCGCTTTATTCCTCTAAGACACTCCTTCAAATCCACCTCTTTCACCAAGCATTTGGTCATTGTCCTAATCCTTCTGTGGTTCGGTGTTGAATTCTCTTTAATATTCCCGTGAAGCACCTCTTTAGAAGTGTGACATAAACAGTTGCGGCACTAATTGGATAGCTTGTCACAAAGAGCCAGCACAGGCGATGAGTTGAATAGTTTGCTCTCGTGCTTTATCGTTCTCTAGTTGCAACCTGCCATTAGGTTCTAGTCTTATTGGTGGAAGGAAGAAAATTGGAACTAAAATGAAGCAGGTATCCCCACTAGCCCAGTGCTGCAGTGGCAAGTGCCCAGTCTCTGGAATTATTGGAACCACGACATCAATGTGCATCGTGTGGACTGAGCTCTCTAGTGTGACACCCCGTCAGCCTGCTGAGGCCAGAGTCTGACACACGGCATCAACTTCAGATTGGAAACTAATCTTGTCCAGTTGTTGTTTGTGATTGTTGAGTTGTTGTTTTTTTGTCTGTTTGAGTGCAGCAAGAAAGACGTTTATTCACAGTCTTCCATCGGCAGCTGTTCTGTTGGATGGACAGGTGGATTGGGCTTACTATGGATGACATTCGCCGCATGGAGGACGACACCAAGAAAGAACTGGATGAGGTGCGTTGAGCCTGAGTTCAGATTGGCCGTGGAGCCCTGGGAGTGCGGCCCGTTACAGCAGCAGGTATTCAGCAACCTGCCGACCCAAACCATCTCCAGTTGGTGGAATTCACCTTGGCATCATTCCCCTACCTGCTGGGCCCTGCCATCACCGGGGTTCAGGGCGTGGGTGACAACCTCACAAGCCTGGAGACCAGGGACCAAGGTCAGCTGTCTCCGTCCTGTATGACTTTCCTGGGCCTGGAGGGTTGGAATGAGCTGTCTTGGAATGTCTGCTGCTGTTCCTTCCAAACTCGGACCATCGGGATCTGTTCATATCTGCATAAGTGAGAACAAGGGTTGAGTTCCCTGGGCTACCTGTCCTGTTCTACAATCACGCAATTGCTCACCCACGTTGTGAGGCAACAGTCAGTCCCTTTCCCACACGGAGGTCTCTCATCCTTTCCTTCCCCACTCTGATCGCCAGTTAGCTCCTTTAAACTGTGCCTTTCTTAACAAGTGCTCTGGGAGCCTGCAGTCTTGATAATGGGCCTATTATTGCTGATACAGGTGTGCTATGATGGGCTGAATGGCCTCTTCTGTGCTCTACCAATCTGACTTTTTAACTCCCACTTTTCCTTGAAATGGCATTGCCAGGGATCTTGCTCTGCTGGGAGTTAAGGTCTATTGAGGGGGGGTGGTGTCGGGATATGGGGGGGCGGTGTCGGGATATGGGGGGGCGGTGTCGGGATATGGGGGGGCGGTGTCGGGATATGGGGGGCGGTGTCGGGATATGGGGGGGCGTTGTCGGGATATGGGGGGGCGTTGTCGGGGTTTGGGGGGGCGGAGTCGGGGTTTGGGGGGGCGGAGTCGGGGTTTGGGGGGGCGGTGTCGGGGTTTGGGGGGGCGGTGTCGGGATATGGGGGGGCGGTGTCGGGGTTTGGGGGGCGGTGTCGGGGTTTGGGGGGCGGTGTCGGGGTTTGGGGGGCGGTGTCGGGGTTTGGGGGGGCGGTGTCGGGGTTTGGGGGTGCGGTGTCGGGGTTTGGGGGCGGTGTGGGGGCGCGGGGGCGGGGTTTGGGGGGGCGGGGTTTGGGGCGCGGGGGCGGGGTTTGGGGGGGCGGTGTCGGGGTTTGGGGGTGCGGGGGCGGGGTTTTGAGGGTGGCTGTAATGACTTTACTCCATGGTCCTCTGTCTCTCTCTCCAGATGATTTTGAACGGCCCGGTGAGAGGACTGACAGCTACTGATGACTAGCAACAGTCTCCTGTTTTGCTGTAAGTATCGTGTAACTTTTTAACCTTCTGGACTGTCTTGGATCTAAAAGAAAGTTTATAATCGTTAAATTATACAACAATCCCCATGAATATTCAGCAGTAATTCTGAAATGATGCCTCCGTGAAAATGCAGTTACATTTCATTGAACAAGGTGTATCTTTGTTGAAGGGTTTACAGCAAGGCTGACAGAGTGAAACTCTCAGTTCCCAGTAACTCCTGATCGATTGGCTCTTGCGATCTGTAAGCTCCTCCAGTGGAGCGTGGACCCTGACAGCAGATTTGGTGCTCCACATTATTCCACACATGCTGACTCGAGAAGTCAGTGTCAGCTTCAGATTAGCATTTAACTCAGTCCTCAACAAAATCCAGTCGGGCAGCAAACCTCAAAGATATATAAGGACAGGTGATCAGAAAGGGCTTTCTTTCAGGGGCATCTTGAACATGGGACAGAGATACTGAGGAAGGGTCTGGAGCTGAGCGGGGACAGAGAGAGACTGAGGAAGGGTCTGGAGCTGAGGGGGACAGAGAGACTGAGGGAGGGTCTGGAGCTGAGCGGGACAGAGAGACTGAGGAAGGGTCTGGAGCTGAGCGGGACAGAGACTGAGGAAGGGTCTGGAGCTGAGGGGGACAGACTGAGGAAGGGTCTGGAGCTGAGGGGGACAGAGACTGAGGAAGGGTCTGGAGCTGAGGGGGACAGAGAGACTGAGGGAGGGTCTGGAGCTGAGCGGGACAGAGAGACTGAGGAAGGGTCTGGAGCTGAGCGGGACAGAGAGACTGAGGAAGGGTCTGGAGCTGAGCGGGACAGAGAGACTGAGGAAGGGTCTGGAGCTGAGGGGGACAGACTGAGGAAGGGTCTGGAGCTGAGCGGGACAGAGAGACTGAGGAAGGGTCTGGAGCTGAGGGGGACAGAGAGACTGAGGGAGGGTCTGGAGCTGAGCGGGACAGAGAGACTGAGGAAGGGTCTGGAGCTGAGGGGGACAGACTGAGGAAGGGTCTGGAGCTGAGCGGGACAGAGAGACTGAGGGAGGGTCTGGAGCTGAGGGGGACAGAGAGACTGAGGGAGGGTCTGGAGCTGAGCGGGACAGAGAGACTGAGGAAGGGTCTGGAGCTGAGCGGGACAGAGACTGAGGAAGGGTCTGGAGCTGAGGGGGACAGACTGAGGAAGGGTCTGGAGCTGAGGGGGACAGAGAGACTGAGGAAGGGTCTGGAGCTGAGGGGGACAGAGACTGAGGAAGGGTCTGGAGCTGAGGGGGACAGAGACTGAGGAAGGGTCTGGAGCTGAGGGGGACAGAGAGACTGAGGGAGGGTCAGGAGCTGAGCGGGGACAGACAGACTGAGGGAGGGTCTGGAGCTGAGGGGGACAGAGACTGAGGAAGGGTCTGGAGCTGAGGGGGACAGAGACTGAGGAAGGGTCTGGAGCTGAGGGGGACAGAGAGACTGAGGGAGGGTCAGGAGCTGAGCGGGGACAGACAGACTGAGGGAGGGTCTGGAGCTGAGCGGGACAGACAGACTGAGGGAGGGTCTGGAGCTGAGCGGGACAGACAGACTGAGGAAGGGTCTGGAGCTGAGCGGGACAGAGAGACTGAGGGAGGGTCTGGAGCTGAGCGGGACAGAGAGACTGAGGAAGGGTCTGGAGCTGAGCGGGACAGAGAGACTGGGGGAGGGTCTGGAGCTGAGGGGGACAGAGAGACTGAGGGAGGGTCTGGAGCTGAGCGGGACAGAGAGACTGAGGGAGGGTCTGGAGCTGAGCGGGACAGAGAGACTGAGGGAGGGTCTGGAGCTGAGCGGGGCAGCAGCTGAAGTCTCCGATATCGATGGCAGTGTTATTAAAATTGAATTCTGTCAAGACTCCAGGGTGGGAGGAACAGAGAGGGATGTGGGGTTGGAGGAGATGACAGAGAAGGAAAGTGCGAGGCCATTGAGTACGGATGACGATTTTCAAATTGAGTGAGAATAGGTCAGTGAGCAGAGAGTGGGATACGTGAGCAGGGCTTGGCGCGAGCAGGGTTTTTGCAGAGCTGGAGTCTGGCCTGGGGTACTTTGGAATGTTCAACAATGCAGGGGTCTAAGCTGTGGCAGATGGATGGAGTTGGTGAAAAGTCCGGCGATGTTATGGAGGTGGAAATTGGCGATCTCACTGATGGATCAGAAGCTGAGTTGGGCGTCGGGTAGGAGATCAGATGTGGCTCTGGCTCGATGCTGGGACCGCAGCAAAGGTAGAAGCTGGAGAAGAGAGTTCAGTCTGTACCTCTCACTGTGTGGCAATAGGGCCATAGCAGTACGATCATCTCGAGTCACAGAAGCCTCTGAGGCATGCAGGGCTAACGCAACATCCACCCCTCCCTGACACTACCTCACGCTGACCAATGTATGACTTTGCACAGCTACCTAGAGCCCTCAATGGTGACAGCCTAACTGAGTGTTGAATTACCCCAGGATACAGGGCCATATCCCACAGTCCAGATCACTACTGAGCCTGAGGGGATTAGCAGAGAAGGTGAGATGGGGGACAACGACTCCGGGAAGTCAACATTTAACCATATAGAACATAGAACATTACAGCGCAGTACAGGCCCTTCGGCCCTCGATGTTGCGCCGACCTGTGAAACCACTCTAAAGCCCATCTACACTATTCCCTTATTGTCCATATGTCTATCCAATGACCATTTGAATGCCCTTAGTGTTGGCGAGTCCACTACTGTTGCAGGCAGGGCACTCCACGCCCTTACTACTCTCTGAGTAAAGAACCTACCTCTGACATCTGTCTTATATCTACCTCCGCTCAATTTAAAGCTATGTCCCCTCGTGCTAGAATCACCATCCAAGGAAAAAGGCTCTCACTGTCCACCCTATCCAATCCTCTGATCATCTTGTATGCCTCAATTAAGTCACCTCTTAACCTTCTTCTCTATAACGAAAACAGCCTCAAGTCCCTCAGCCTTTCCTCATAAGATCTTCCCTCCATACCAGGCAACATTCTGGTAAATCTACTCTGCACCCTTTCCAATGCTTCCACATCCTTCCTATATAATGCGGCGACCAGAATTGCACGCAATACTCCAAATGCGGCCGCACCAAAGGTTTGTACAGCTGCAACATGACCTCATGGCTCCGAAACTCAATCCCTCTACCAATAAAAGCTAACACGCTGTACGCCTTCTTAACAACCCTATCAACCTGGGTGGCAACTTTCAGGGATCTATGTACATGGATACCGAGATCTCTCTGCTCATCCACACTGCCAAGAATCTTACCATTAGCCCAGTACTCTGTCTTCCTGTTATTCCTTCCAAAATGAATCACTTCACCCTTTTCTGCATTAAACTCAATTTGCCACCTCTCAGCCCAGCGCTGAAACAGTAAGGCAAGAAATGCTGTTGGAAAGCTCCTGTACCTCAGTGAGAGTCAGCACCTTCAGGAACTGTGCCCAAGTGAGAGTCAGCACCTTCAGGAACTGTCCCCCAGTGAGAGTCAGCGCCTTCAGGAACTGTCCCCCAGTGAGAGTCAGCATCTTCAGTAACTGTCCCCAGTGAGCGTCAGCACCTTCAGGAACTGTCCCCCAGTGAGAGTCAGCACCTTCAGGAACTGTGTCCCAGTGAGAGTCAGCACCTTCAGGAACTGTGTCCCAGTGAGAGTCAGACCTTCAGGAACTGTGTCCCAGTGAGAGTCAGCACCTTCAGGAACTGTGGCCCAGTGAGAGTCAGCACCTTCAGGAACTGTGTCCCAGTGGGAGTCAGCACCTTCAGGAACTGTCTCCCAATGAGAGTCAGCACCTTCAGGAACTGTGTCCCAGTGAGAGTCAGCACCTTCAGGAACTGTGTCCCAGTGAGAGTCAGACCTTCAGGAACTGTGTCCCAGTGAGAGTCAGCACCTTCAGGAACTGTGGCCCAGTGAGAGTCAGCACCTTCAGGAACTGTGTCCCAGTGGGAGTCAGCACCTTCAGGAACTGTGTCCCAGTGAGAGTCAGCACCTCCAGGAACTGTCCCCCAGTGAGAGTCAGCACGTTCAGGAACTGTGTCCCAGTGAGAGTAGGCACCTTCAGGAACTGTGTCCCAGTGAGAGTCAGCACCTTCAGGAACTGTGTCCCAGTGAGAGTCAGCACCTTCAGGAACTGTGTCCCAGTGAGAGTCAGCACCTTCAGGAACTGTGTCCCAGTGAGAGTCAGCACCTTCAGGAACTGTGTCCCAGTGAGAGTCAGCACCTTCAGGAACTGTGTCCCAGTGAGAGTCAGCACCTTCAGGAACTGTGTCCCAGTGAGAGTCAGCACCTTCAGGAACTGTGTCCCAGTGAGTGTCAGCACCTTCAGGAAGTGTCCCAGTGAGAGTCAGCACCTTCAGGAAGTGTCCCAGTGAGAGTCAGCACCTTCAGAAAGTGTCCCAGTGAGAGTCAGCACCTTCAGGAACTGTGTCCCAGTGAGAGTCAGCACCTTCAGGAACTGTGTCCCAGTGAGAGTCAGCACCTTCAGGAACTGTGTCCCAGTGAGAGTCAGCACCTACAGGGACTGTGTCCCAGTGAGAGTCTGCACCTTCAGGGACTGTGTCCCAGTGAGAGTCTGCACCTTCAGGGACTGTGTCCCAGTGAGAGTCAGCACCTTCAAGGACTGTGTCCCAGTGAGAGTCAGCACCTTCAGGAACTGTGTCCCAGTGAGAGTCAGCACCTTCAGGAACTGTGTCCCAGTGAGAGTCAGCACCTTCAGGAACTGTGTCCCAGTGAGAGTCAGCACCTTCAGGAACTGTGTCCCAGTGAGAGTCAGCACCTTCAGGAACTGTGTCCCAGTGAGAGTCAGCACCTTCAGGAACTGTGTCCCAGTGAGAGTCTGCACCTTCAGGAACTGTGTCCCAGTGAGAGTCTGCACCTTCAGGAACTGTCCCCCAGTGAGAGTCTGCACCTTCAGGAACTGTCCCCCAGTGAGAGTCAGCACCTTCAGGAAGTGTCCCAGTGAGAGTTAGCACCTTCAGGAACTGTCCCCCAGTGAGAGTCAGCACCTTCAGGAAGTGTCCCAGTGGGAGTCAGCACCTTCAGGAACTGTGTCCCAGTGAGAGTCTGCACCTTCAGGAACTGTCCCCCAGTGAGAGTCAGCACCTTCTGGAAGTGTCCCAGTGGGAGTCAGCACCTTCAGGAACTGTGTCCCAGTGAGAGTCAGCACCTTCAGGAACTGTCCCCCAGTGAGAGTCAGCACCTTCAGGAACTGTGTCCCAGTGAGAGTCAGCACCTTCAGGAACTGTGGCCCAGTGAGAGTCAGCACCTTCAGGAACTGTGTCCCAGTGGGAGTCAGCACCTTCAGGAACTGTCTCCCAATGAGAGTCAGCACCTTCAGGAACTGTGTCCCAGTGAGAGTCAGCACCTTCAGGAACTGTGTCCCAGTGAGAGTCAGACCTTCAGGAACTGTGTCCCAGTGAGAGTCAGCACCTTCAGGAACTGTGGCCCAGTGAGAGTCAGCACCTTCAGGAACTGTGTCCCAGTGGGAGTCAGCACCTTCAGGAACTGTGTCCCAGTGAGAGTCAGCACCTCCAGGAACTGTCCCCCAGTGAGAGTCAGCACGTTCAGGAACTGTGTCCCAGTGAGAGTAGGCACCTTCAGGAACTGTGTCCCAGTGAGAGTCAGCACCTTCAGGAACTGTGTCCCAGTGAGAGTCAGCACCTTCAGGAACTGTGTCCCAGTGAGAGTCAGCACCTTCAGGAACTGTGTCCCAGTGAGAGTCAGCACCTTCAGGAACTGTGTCCCAGTGAGAGTCAGCACCTTCAGGAACTGTGTCCCAGTGAGAGTCAGCACCTTCAGGAACTGTGTCCCAGTGAGTGTCAGCACCTTCAGGAAGTGTCCCAGTGAGAGTCAGCACCTTCAGGAAGTGTCCCAGTGAGAGTCAGCACCTTCAGGAAGTGTCCCAGTGAGAGTCAGCACCTTCAGAAAGTGTCCCAGTGAGAGTCAGCACCTTCAGGAACTGTGTCCCAGTGAGAGTCAGCACCTTCAGGAACTGTGTCCCAGTGAGAGTCAGCACCTTCAGGAACTGTGTCCCAGTGAGAGTCAGCACCTACAGGGACTGTGTACCAGTGAGAGTCTGCACCTTCAGGGACTGTGTCCCAGTGAGAGTCTGCACCTTCAAGGACTGTGTCCCAGTGAGAGTCAGCACCTTCAGGAACTGTGTCCCAGTGAGAGTCAGCACCTTCAGGAACTGTGTCCCAGTGAGAGTCAGCACCTTCAGGAACTGTGTCCCAGTGAGAGTCAGCACCTTCAGGAACTGTGTCCCAGTGAGAGTCAGCACCTTCAGGAACTGTGTCCCAGTGAGAGTCAGCACCTTCAGGAACTGTGTCCCAGTGAGAGTCTGCACCTTCAGGAACTGTGTCCCAGTGAGAGTCTGCACCTTCAGGAACTGTCCCCCAGTGAGAGTCTGCACCTTCAGGAACTGTCCCCCAGTGAGAGTCAGCACCTTCAGGAAGTGTCCCAGTGAGAGTTAGCACCTTCAGGAACTGTCCCCCAGTGAGAGTCAGCACCTTCAGGAAGTGTCCCAGTGGGAGTCAGCACCTTCAGGAACTGTGTCCCAGTGAGAGTCTGCACCTTCAGGAACTGTCCCCCAGTGAGAGTCAGCACCTTCAGGAACTGTGTCCCAGTGAGAGTCAGCACCTTCAGGAACTGTGTCCCAGTGAGAGTCAGCACCTTCAGGAACTGTCCCCCAGTGAGAGTCAGCACCTTCAGGAACTGTGTCCCAGTGAGAGTCAGCACCTTCAGGAACTGTGTCCCAGTGAGAGTCAGCACCTTCAGGAACTGTGTCCCAGTGAGAGTCTGCACCTTCAGGAACTGTGTCCCAGTGAGAGTCTGCACCTTCAGGAACTGTCCCCCAGTGAGAGTCTGCACCTTCAGGAACTGTCTCCCAGTGAGAGTCAGCACCTTCAGGAAGTGTCCCAGTGAGAGTTAGCACCTTCAGGAACTGTCCCCCAGTGAGAGTCAGCACCTTCAGGAAGTGTCCCAGTGGGAGTCAGCACCTTCAGGAACTGTCCCCCAGTGAGAGTCAGCACCTTCAGGAAGTGTCCCAGTGGGAGTCAGCACCTTCAGGAACTGTGTCCCAGTGAGAGTCAGCACCTTCAGGAACTGTCCCCCAGTGAGAGTCAGCACCTTCAGGAACTGTGTCCCAGTGAGAGTCAGCACCTTCAGGAACTGTGTCCCAGTGAGAGTCAGCACCTTCAGGAACTGTGTCCCAGTGAGAGTCAGCACCTTCAGGAACTATGTCCCAGTGAGAGTCAGCACCTTCAGGAACTGTGTCCCAGTGAGAGTCAGCACCTTCAGGAACAGTGTCCCACTGAGAGTCAGCACCTTCAGGAACTGTCCCCAGTGAGAGTCAGCACCTTCAGGAACTGTCTCCCAGTGAGAGTCAGCACCTTCAGGAACTGTGTCCCTGTTGAAGGAGTTAGTGGGGAGGGAGAAACTGCTTGAGAAATTTCAACTGATTTTGACCTCAATGTTTTTTTTCTCTTTTTGAAAAGCTTCTTGAAGTCTGTGTCCAAGGCTCGAACACCCCCAGGCAGTGAGAGATGTCTCTGCTCACCCATAAACCATCCCTATCACCGCATTTATAGGATGATTTCTAACAAATCTTCAGATGTTTCTAGAAGAAATTGATTGTGAGCAGACAAAGAAATTTACAGGACAAAGCACTAAATTTTATCCCATACAGAATATATTGAGTGTTAGAATTTGCTGTGTGCTGTTAATAATATACTGTGTCTGGACCAAAACCTAATTGTGGTTTCTTGATGACGACCAATCTGATCTCTCCCAGCAAGTGGCCATGATGTGCAGTTCTCAGTTATTTCCTCTTTTCCATTCATGTATCGGTAACCTATTAACTGTTGTTAATTTATTAGTGTATCATTAACTTATTTGGTTGTCTTAAGTGCAATAAAATGCTCCCAAGCTCCCCTGTTCGGAGCATGCCTGCATTCCCTGTTCTCCAGAAGCACAGGCATATTAATGAGGAAATGAAGTGTGGTTGCTGGTGAATGGTGTGGTGGGGCAGGAGGGGTGGGGAGAAGGGGTGGTATCAGAACCTATGCCCCTATCCCGCCAGTCAGCCGGGACAGCTCAATGTGGGAGGAGGGTCTGGCAACGTCAGTGTTGGGGACGCAGCTTAAAAGTGACCCTGGGCCGTCTGACAGAGGCTTAGGATGTGTCTGCCTGTTATTAACGGGCTTTGGTTGTGTGGCTGGTATCTGGATGTGTTATGTTAACCAAACCCAGGTTCGTATCTCAGGGCTGAGATTCAGTAATGTGTCTCCCCCACTCGACAATCCCCACAACCCCTCCCCGCCCGCCCCCACTGTACCCCCCCGACGTCACCTCTACTGAGAGTTTATTTCATGAAATCTGTCCCATTCTCTGCATCTCTCTTAATCAATATGTTACTCTCGTATTGTAAACTATTTTTTTCATTTCTCAAAGAAAGTGTCACTTATTTTTTTAATTGTTTTACTCACGCAATAATAAAACAAAGTCCAATAGCACCTGAATCGTGTCTCAGTCTGTCTGTGTGTAAGTGCGCCTGGGAGCAGTGTCACATCAGAGCAGGGATGTGCAGCCCTCACTGACCTAACGCCATTTCCAGTACTGCGGCTGTGAGATAAGATGCCAATGCCCTGTAAAGGTGGGGAAAGGGCAATTGTAGAGGGAAGAAGTGGAGGCTTTCAACCAGATCATGACCGATCTAGACCTGCACTCCACTTGCCCACCTTGGTTCCATCACTCTCTATCCGTCACAAAATCTGTCTCAAGCTTGAACTCCAACATGCAACCGTCCCGGAGAGAGTTCCCGATTCTCCCAGAGGGTGGGGGTGGCCTACGTGCCCCCTGCTTTCACTCCTCAAGGGTCAGGTGCTCGTTTTAATTCCTTCATGAGATGTGTCACTGGCTGGGCCAGGAATTCTTGTCCAGCCCTAATTGCCCATGAACTGAGTGCTTTGCTGAGACTCTTAAGAGTCAACCACATTGCTGTGGGTCTGGAGTCACATGTAAGCCATACGTAGGCCACTAAACAAGGCTGTGTCATCGCACCGACATACTGTTCCATCTTCCTCACTGCAACAATCCACCCCATCGCCAGAGTGGAGCCGCCTGCAGATCGAGTGGAAAATTATTCAATCTACGCCTTCTCCATTCCAGAACCAAGATCACGTCGGCCTCTTGTCATTGAGCTGCTGACCACACCTGCGAATGAGGCTGAGCTCCAAACTATCAGCGATGCATGAACAGAGGCGGATGGAGGAATGGGCCTTGGGCTATGTATCTGGAAGACAAAGGTTCTCTACCAGCCTGCTCCCATAGCACCCCGCCCCCGACTATAAAGATCCTCGGCAAGCCAGAGGACAACGTAAATCATTTCCCATACTTTGGGAGCCTCCCCTCGGTGAGGTCAGACATTGATGATAAAACTCGACATCACCTCCAGTGTGGCAGCACAGCCTTCAGCCACCTGAGGAAAAGTGTTTGGTGACAAAACACAGCACCAGGATCCTGGTCCACAGGACTGCAGTGCCCCCTGCCCTCCTGTCTGTGTCAGAGACATGGACAATGTTGGCTAGACCATAAGACTGACGGTATGGTTTCTAAATTTGCTGATGACAAAGATAGGTAGGTAAATAGTGAAGTAGACGTAAGAAGGTTGAAAATGGACGTGGGTTGGCAGTGGACAAAGATCTGGCAAATGGAACATGGTGTGGGCAAATGTGAAATTGTCCATTGTGGCAGGAAGAATAAAGAAGCTTTTATAAATGGTGAGGGATTGCAGAGCTCTGAGGTGTAGAGGGATCTGGGTGTCTTTGTGCATCAATCACTAAAGGTGAGTTCACAGGAGCTGTAAGTAAGTAGGAAAGCTGACGACGTTATTTATTGTGAGGGGAATTGAACACAAAAATAGAGAGGTTGTGATTCAGTTGTGCAGGACTTTGGTGAGGCCACATCTGGAACATTGTGAACAGTATTGGTATGCTTAAGGAAAGATGTAAATGTGTTGGGAGCAGTTCAGAGAAGGTTCACTGGACTAATTCCAGGAATGGATTGGATTGGATTTGTTTATTGTCACGTGTACCGAGGTACAGTGAAAAGTATTTTTCTGCGAACAGCTCACAGATCATTAAGTACATGAGAAGAAAAGGGAATAAAAGAAAATACATAATAGGGCAACACAACATATACAATGTAACTACATAAGCAC
This sequence comes from Scyliorhinus torazame, assembly GCF_047496885.1. NCBI lineage: Eukaryota > Metazoa > Chordata > Chondrichthyes > Carcharhiniformes > Scyliorhinidae > Scyliorhinus > Scyliorhinus torazame. Next base: position 222,386,371 of record NC_092718.1, read on the forward strand.
CGGCATCGGATGAAGCATACAGGGTGTAGTGTTAATGAGGTCAGTCCATAAGAGGGTCATTTAGGAGTCTGGTGACAGTGGGGAAGAAGCTGTTTTTGAGTCTGTTCGTGCGTGTTCTCAGACTTCTGTATCTCCTGCCCGATGGAAGAAGTTGGAAGAGTGAGTAAGCCGGGTGGGGGGGATCTTTGATTATACTGCCCGCTTTCCCCAGGCAGCGGGAGGTGTAGATGGGGTCGATGGATGGGAGGCAGGCTTGTGTGATGGACTGGGCGGTGTGCACGACTCTCTGAAGTTTCTTGCGGTCCTGGGCCGAGCAGTTGCCATACCAGGCTGTGATGCAGCCTGATAGGATGCTTTCTATGGTGCATGTGTAAAAGTTGGTAAGAGTCAATGTGGACATGCCGAATTTCCTTAGTTTCCTGAGGAAGTATAGGCGCTGTTGTGCTTTCTTGGTGGTAGTGTCGACGTGGGTGGACCAGGACAGATTTTTGGAGATGTGCACCCCTAGGAATTTGAAACTGCTAACCATCTCCACCTCGGCCCCGTTGATGCTGACAGGGGTGTGTACAGTACTTTGCTTCCTGAAGTCAATTACCAGCTCTTTAGTTTTGCTGGCATTGAGGGAGAGATTGTTGTCGCTACACCACTCCACTAGGTTCTCTATCTCCCTCCTGTATTCGGACTCATCGTTATTCGAGATCCGGCCCACTATGGTCGTATCGTCAGCAAACCTGTAGATGGAGTTGGAACCAAGTTTTGCAACGCAGTCGTGTGTGTACAGGGAGTAGAGTAGGGGGCTAAGTACGCAGCCTTGCGGGGCCCCGGTGTTGAGGACTATTGTGGAGGAGGTGTTGTTGTTCATTCTTACTGATTGTGGTCTGTTGGTCAGAAAATCGAGGATCCAGTTGCAGAGTGGGGAGCCAAGTCCTAGGTTTTGGAGCTTTGATATGAGCTTGGCTGGGATTATGGTGTTGAAGGCGGAGCTGTAGTCAATAAATAGGAGTCTAATGTAGGAGTCCTTGTTTTCGAGATGCTCTAGGGATGAGTGTAGGGCCAGGGAAATGGTGTCTGATGTGGACCGGTTGCAGCGGTATGTGAATTGCAGTGGATCAAGGCGTCTGGGAGTATGGAGGTGATGCGCTTCATGATCAACCTCTCAAAGCACTTCATTACGACTGAAGTCAGGGCCACTGGTCAGTAGTCATTGAGGCACGTTGCCTGGTTCTTGTTTGGTACCGGTATGATGGTGGTCTTCTTGAAGCAGGTGGGGACCTCGGAGTGGAGTAGGGGCAGGTTAAAGATGTCCGTGAATACCTCTGCCAGCTGGTCCGCGCAGGCTCAGTGCACGACCAGGGATCCCGTCCGGGCCCGTCGCCTTCCGAGGGTTCACTTTCAGGAAGGCCAATCTGACTTCGGAAGCTGTGATAGTGGGTATGGGTGAATTATGGGCTGCTGGGGCACTCGCCAGCGGATTGTTGGTTACCTGGGCGGGTTTTATGAGGAAAGGTTGGAGAGGTTCAGTAAGAGGAGACTTGATTGAAACATATAAAACCCTGAGGGGTATTGACAGGGGCGATGTGGAGAGGATGTTTCCCCTTGTGGGAGAATCTAGAACTAGGTCACTGTTTAAATATAAGGGATTGAAATGTCGGACAAAGCTCCCATCTGCAACAACCATAGGTTCACGCCAGCGCTGACTGACGCCACCTTTAAAAGGTGGGGAGAGGACAGAAGGTCGCTGACAGTCAGGGACCTATACACGGACGTCAGGATCGCAACACTGGGCGAACTGACAGAGAAATTCCAGCTAGCCAGGGGGAACGAGCTAAGGTACCTGCAACTCAAAAACTTCCTACGAAAGGAGACAAGGACGTACCCACAACTGGTACGACAGACATTACTGAAAGAGTTACTGGACGCAAGCATCCTAGATGAAACTAGTGACACGTATGACTGACTGGTAGAAAGGGCCGACACCGTACTGGACGCAACAAGAAAGAAATGGAAGGAAGATCTGGGAATTGAAATAGGGTGGGGACTCTGGAGCGAAGCACTGCATTGGGTCAACTCCACCTCCACGGGCGCAAGGCTCAGCCTGATGCAACTAAAAGTGGTACAGAGAGCCCACTTAACAAGAACCCGTATGAGTAGGTTCTTCCCGGAGTTGGAGGACAGATGTGAGCGGTGCCAAGGAGGCCCGGCCAACCACGCCCACGTGTTCTGGTCTTGCCCCAGACCTTCGGGGTACTGGACAGCCTTCTTCGAGGCAATGTCCAAAGTGGTGGGGGTGAGGGTGGAGCCATGCCCGAAAGTGGCGGTCTTCGCGGTTTCAGACCAGCCAGATCTATTCCTGGGGAGGAGGGCGGACGCCCTTGCCTTTGCTGCCCTGATTGCCCGCCGTAGAATCCAGTTCGGCTGGCGGTCAGCAGCCCCCCCCCCAAAGCTGCAGACTGGCTGGCGGTCAGCACCACCCAAAGCTGCAGACTGGCTGGCGGTCAGCACCACCCAAAGCTGCAGACTGGCTGTCCGAACTCTCGGAATCTCTCCAAATGGAGAAAATCAAATTCGCCATCCGAGGGTCAGACGACGGCTTCCACAGAACGTGGGAGCCATTCACCCAATTGTTCCGGGACCTGTTTGTGGCCAACGAACAAACAGAAGAATGGAGCCAGGTAGCCAAGAATCAGGGGGGAGTAGCCAAGGCATGAGAGGGAGGGAAAGACCGGGAGGGGGGAGGGGGAGGG